>NC_047586.1:3847500-4032500 GCF_011004845.1 Esox lucius | reverse complement strand
GGGAAACAGTACAGAGAAGGGGGAGGAGGGAGACAGTACTGAGAAGGGCGGAGGAGGGAGACAGTACTGAGAAGGGCGGAGGAGGGAGACAGTACTGTGAAGGGTGGAGGAGGGAGACAGTACTGAGAAGGGTGGAGGAGGGAGACTGTACAGAGAAGGGTGGAGGAGGGAGACAGTACTGAGAAGGGTGGAGGAGGGAGACAGTACTGAGAAGGGCAGAGGAGGGAGACAGTACTGAGAAGGGTGGAGGAGATAGACAGTACAGAGAAGGGTGGAGGAGGGAGACAGTACTGAGAAGGGTGGAGGAGGGAGACAGTACTGAGAAGGGCAGAGGAGGGAGACAGTACTGAGAAGGGTGGAGGAGGGAGACAGTACTGAGAAGGGCAGAGGAGGGAGACAGTACTGAGAAGGGTGGAGGAGGGAGACAGTACTGAGAAAGGCAGAGGAGGGAGACAGTACTGAGAAGGGTGGAGGAGGGAGACAGTACTGAGAAGGGCAGAGGAGGGAGACAGTACTGAGAAGGGTGGAGGAGGGAGACAGTACTGAGAAGGGTGGAGGAGGGAGACAGTACTGAGAAGGGTGGAGGAGGGAGACAGTACTGAGAAGGGCAGAGGAGGGAGACAGTACTGAGAAGGGTGGAGGAGGGAGACAGTACTGAGAAGGGCAGAGGAGGGAGACAGTACTGAGAAGGGTGGAGGAGGGAGACAGTACTGAGAAGGGCAGAGGAGGGAGACAGTACTGAGAAGGGTGGAGGAGGGAGACAGTACTGAGAAGGGCAGAGGAGGGAGACAGTACTGAGAAGGGTGGAGGAGGGAGACAGGCGGAGGAGAGAGGGAGAGAAAGAGAGAACCCTGCTGTGTCTAAACGGTCAAGCTGCCCTACATCTCTCCCTTTCTTCCCAGTGTCCTTGATCTCAAGTCCCCCACCGCGCTCCTCTCTTGCGGCTCGTATATCCTCCTGTGAAGCGGGTCCTTAGAGCTCCTTTCAGCCCAAACACCTAAACCAGTTCTGGGGAGAGAGGGGCTGGGAGCCATGCTGAGTCCCTGGGGACTGGGGTTTTTACATGGTGTAGACATATAGCAGTAACACTTACTGGAAACATTCCTTCTCTCTATCCTTCTCCCCTTTGCTGTCTTTCTCTCCATCCCTTCATCTCTCCCTCTCTTTCCACCACCCCCGCCATCCCTCCCTCCCTCGATGTCCCTCAATCTCACCCTCCCATGTCAGGACATTTCTTTCGGCTGAGGAAATCAGGGCCAAAAACCAACTTGATCCAGGTGCTGTATGACTGTGAACGTAGTAACCAAACCTACTGTATGACTGTTATAGTAGTAATATATCCTACTGTATGACTGTTCCAGTAGTAAAAAAAACTACTGTATGACTGTTAATGTAGTAACCAAACCTAATGTATGATTGTTATAGTAGTAACCAAACCTACTGTATGATTGTGATAGTAGTAATATATCCTACTGTATGACTGTTAAAGTAGTAACCTAACCTACTGTATGACTGTTATAGTAGTAAACAAACCTACTGTATGACTGTTACAGTAGTAAACAAACCTACTGTATGACTGTTATAGTAGTAAAAAAAACTATTGTATGACTGTTAATGTAGTAACCAAACCTACTGTATGATTGTTATAGTAGTAACCAAACCTACTGTATGATTGTGATAGTAGTAATATAGCCTACTGTATGACTGTTAAAGTAGTAACCTAACCTACTGTATGACTGTTACAGTAGTAAACAAACCTACTGTATGACTGTTATAGTAGTAAACAAACCTACTGTATGACTGTTAAAGTTGTAACCTAACCTACTGGATGACTGTTAAAATAGTTATCTAACCTACTGTATGACTGTTATAGTAGTAACCAAACCTACTGTATGACTGTTAAAGTAGTAACCTAACCTACTGTATGACTGTTAAAATAGTTATCTAACCTTCTGTATGACTGTTATAGTAGTAACCTAACCTACTGTATGATTGTGATAGTAGTAATATAGCCTACTGTATGACTGTTAAAGTAGTAACCAACCTACTGTATGACTGTTACAGTAGTAAACAAACCTACTGTATGACTGTTATAGTAGTAAACAAACCTACTGTATGACTGTTAAAGTTGTAACCTAACCTACTGTATGACTGTTAAAATAGTTATCTAACCTACTGTATGACTGTTATAGTAGTAACCAAACCTACTGTATGACTGTTAAAGTAGTAACCTAACCTACTGTATGACTGTTAAAATAGTTATCTAACCTTCTGTATGACTGTTATAGTAGTAACCTAACCTACTGTATGACTGTTAAAATAGATATCTAACCTACTGTATGACTGTTATAGTAGTAACCAAACCTACTGTATGACTGTTAAAATAGTTATCTAACCTACTGTATGACTGTTATAGAATTAACCAAACCTACTGTATGACTGTTATAGTAGTAACCTAACCTACTGTATGACTGTTAAAATAGATATCTAACCTACTGTATGACTGTTATAGTAGTAACCTAACCTACTGTATGACTGTTATAGTAGTAACCTAACCTACTGTATGACTGTTAAAGTAGTAACCTAACCTACTGTATGATTGTTAAAGTAGTAACCTAACCTACTGTATGACTGTTATAGTAGTAACCAAACCTACTGTATGACTGTTAAAATAGATATCTAACCTACTGCATGACTGTTAGAATAGTTATCTAACCTATTGTATGACTGTTATAGAATTAACCAAACCTACTGTATGACTGTTATAGTAGTAACCTAACCTACTGTATGACTGTTAAAATAGATATCTAACCTACTGTATGACTGTTATAGTAGTAACCTAACCTACTGTATGACTGTTATAGTAGTAACCTAACCTACTGTATGACTGTTAAAGTAGTAACCTAACCTACTGTATGATTGTTAAAGTAGTAACCTAACCTTCTGTATGACTGTTATAGTAGTAACCAAACCTACTGTATGACTGTTATAGTAGTAAACAAACCTACTGTATGACTGTAATAGTAGTAATCTATCTGGCCCCATAATAAACCCCAGTTCTCCCATCATGGTTTGAGGGGGAAGAGAAGCTGATCTGAAGACCAATTAGGGGTGCTGGACTAGCAAAGCAGCGTTTTCATTTAGAAATCCAGTACATGTCCTGTCCGCAGCTCTGGGATCAGGCCGAGGGTCAGGTGATCCTATCCAGGACCACTCTGACTCTGATGTCACAGCCACACATACAGACCCCTTGTGTGCACGTGGTTAAAACTGGGAGCGTCAGGACTGTGATCCGCGGCGCTGCCCTCTGCTGGCTGCCATCAGTATGGCTCACAGCAGCACCAGACGTCCTTCATAACTCACTGTGCTAATGTAGATGTCTGGGCCCCAACCAGGCTCTAGGAAGCCATGCACACAGATTTATGTTCCTCCGTTCTCCCTCCTCTCTGTCTTCACCTGTCTTCACCTCCTCTACCTCCGTTTTTTCGTCACCACCTCCTCTGGTCTTTATACCTCTCCACCTCCTTCTCGTCTCCCTCCTCCCTCTCTCCACCTCCTTCTCCTCTGGTGTCCAACCATCTATTTCTCCTCTGGTATCCATCCTCTCTCTCTTCACCATCTCCTCTAACCTCCTTCCTCCCTAGCATCTCCTCTTTTTCTCGTTTCGTCAATGCGCTACCCCATAACCTCACACCCTTTTATTATTTTCCATATATTCCCGGACACTCAAAACCCACACACAGGGTATGAGCCCACACAAACACACACACACACACACACACACACACACGCTCTCTCTTTACACTGCTTGACTGCAATGGTGGGAATTGGCTGTTTTGACATGGGATTCTTTCATTTTCCAGCTAAAACAGATTCTCTCTGAATTGAATCTAGTTCGAGGTGAAGAGGTCACATCTTCTACAAATAAATCTCTGGAAATGTCTAGGACCCTGAGACGCAGTGCCGTGGCGGCGTTTCAAAGACCACAGCGCGCCCTCCATGGATCCCTACTTTCACCAGGGCCCACGGCATCCAGGGGGACCAGGGTGCCATTTGGAAGGGACCAGGGTGCCATTTGGAACAGGGTCTAGACATACTAAAACAATAAAAAGGCAACATTACACCGCCAACACCTAACGTGTGGTGGAGTGTGGAGGAGAACCACCGGGAGAGGCACACGAGGCCCCGCGCCTGCCCCATGAGGAGAGGCCTGCCCTGGGGTAAGGTGACGGAACAGCTGCCTGTCCGACTAGGGCCTCTTGGTGGGGGGGGGCACGCTTTGAATACATGGACACAGCGATGTGCCGACAGTAGTCAGTAGGAACAGAAGAGGGAACAGAAGAGGGAACAGAAGAGGGAACAGACAGGACGGTCTTCCAGAGTGGTCTGGCCAGGGAGGAAGGAAGGGGGAAGGGGAGGTCTGGGGTGGTCTAACGGTCTTAGCCGCCTCCTCCTATACGGTACGGGTTGGAAGCCGGCCTACTGTTACCGAAACAAAACCTCCCCCCTGTCTGTGCTGCGCTCTCTCTTTTATCAATAAATCACAAAGTCAACAGAGGAATCCCATTTGACAGAGAGAGAAAGAGTAGAATGAGAGGTGTGTGTGTGTGTGTGTTTGTGTCCAGTACTGAGTGAGAAAGAGGAGAATAAGAGGTGTGTGTGTGAGTGTGTGTGTGTCCAGTACTGAGAGAGAAAGAGGAGAATGAGAGGTGTGTGGGTGTGAGTGTGTGTGTGTATGTGTGTCCAGTACTGAGAGAGAAAGAGTAGAATGTGAGGTGTGTGTGTCGGTGTGTGTGTGTGTGTGTGTCCAGTACTGAGAGAGAAAGAGGAGAATGTGAGGTGTGTGTGAGTGTGTGTGCATGTGTGTGTGTCCAGTACTGCCGTACAGCATTGGTGTGACAGAGCTTCTGCACCGTAACCTTATCGACCCTGTACAGCTGACATGACAGACTGCTGAAGATGGTTTCTACATACTAATAAACACTAATACACACTAATACACACTAATACACACTAATACATACTAATACACACTAATACACACTAATACACACACAGGGCCTGATGAGACCGATATTACACTACAGAGAACTGCTGGTTAATATCTCTAAAATATTAAACTACAGAGACCTGCTGGTTAATGTCACTAACCTATTACACTACAGAGACCTGCTGGTTAATGTCACTAACCTATTACACTACAGAGACCTGCTGGTTAATGTCACTAACCTATTACACTACAGAGACCTGCTGGTTAATGTCACTAACCTATTACACTACAGAGACCTGCTGGTTAATGTCACTAACCTATTACACTACAGAGACCTGCTGGTTAATGTCACTAACCTATTACACTACAGAGACCTGCTGGTTAATATCACTAACCTATTACACTACAGAGACCTGCTGGTTAATGTCACTAACCTATTACACTACAGAGACCTGCTGGTTAATGTCACTAACCTATTACACTACAGAGACCTGCTGGTTAATGTCACTAACCTATTACACTACAGAGACCTGCTGGTTAATGTCACTAACCTATTACACTACAGAGACCTGCTGGTTAATGTCACTAACCTATTACACTACAGAGACCTGCTGGTTAATGTCACTAACCTATTACACTACAGAGACCTGCTGGTTAATGTCACTAACCTATTACACTACAGAGACCTGCTGGTTAATGTCACTAACCTATTTGACCTAGATATCAGTGCATATTCTCAGGCTCGTTCTTTTTATTAATTTTATTCACCACAGGTTTTTAAAGACAGTGACAGGAGGTAGGAATCTGAAGAGGGAGGAATAAATCTGACACGCACACCCACACACACACACACCCACACACACACACACCCACACACACACACCCACACATCTTTCAGCGTGAACACACTTCCAAAATGAGTCAGCTCACACCATCCTCTCATATAGCCCCTCCCGCCCCACTGTACATGGCCATCTGTGTGAGTGTGTTTGTGTGTGTGTGTCAATGTGTGTGGTTGTGAAGGCATGTCTATGTGTGGGTGTTTGTATGGGTGTGCGGGTACATATATATTGATAAATATGATTTATCGATATATATGTTTCAGTATATAGCATACCTCAGAAATAATGAACATAAAAACACACATTAAAATAGTGTGCCAATTATGAAGAAAAAGAAAAGAAAGTGTGTGAAACTGAAAGAGAAAAAGAGAGATATGACAGAACAAATAAAGAGAGATATGACAGAGCAAATAAAGAGAGATATGACAGAGAAAATAAAGAGAGATATTACAGAGCAAATAAAGAGAGATATTACAGAGCAAATAAAGAGAGATATGACAGAGCAAATAAAGAGAGATATTACAGAGCAAATAAAGAGAGATATGACAGAGCAAATAAAGAGAGATATGACAGAGCAAATAAAGAGAGATATGACAGAGCAAATAAAGAGAGATATTACAGAGCAAATAAAGAGATGAGAAGAGAGAAGAGAGGAAAAAAGATCTGAAACAAGCAGAGATGACAGGGTGTAACTTACTGCTAGGATCTCAGATAGCAACGCCACAGAAATGTAGGGTGACTAAACCCTTGTCTCCAGGACCTGATCTGGGACCTGCGGTTTAAACCCGTCTTCCTGTAAACCGCCTTAAGGGTCTTAGTTATAACTGGCTGGAATGGCACCGCATTGGATCCGATGAGGGGAAAGTCGGTCATTCATAAGCTATTCATTAGCCGGGCCAGGGTCTTAGTCAGTCGTTAGGTTAGCCGGATTACCGGCCCGATACGGTTTCATGTAAGTAATTAAGCAAATCCCGGGTCGCCATAGACATGTAACCAGCGCGTACAGCAGAGCAATAGGATATTAAGAAAACAAGGAGAAACACGGACAGCGGTATTCAACTGCTACGTCACCTGGGTTCTCCAGCCGTAGCCGCGGCATACTGACCAGTGTTGGTAGCACAGCGCGACCGGATGTGAGAGAGCGCGGTGAGGGTTGAACAGGACCGGACAACCTCTGGTGTCCCAGAGCCTGACGCCCATGGGTGCGCGACGACATCCAGCCAAACGGTATCACACACACGGGAGACACACAGCCAGAGCGCCGCGGTTTTGCTCATTCAGCCATCAAAGGTCAGCTAGAACCCTAAGCTGACTCATATGCGGGTCAGAGGTTAGACCACACAAGACCACCAATCAAATCATCTCTGCCAAAAGGAGTAAAACAAAACCTCAGTGGGCAAAACTATTAATCTGGGGGAAAGACAAAGTACATGCAATCAGGTAATAAGTATATAGTTTATGAAAGGGTTAGACATTTTTGGACCATCAAAAGGTCTTGGTCTAGAGCAAAAAAATCTGGGGCTTAAGACAGAGAAGCCACAGCCTGGCATAGCAGGAGTAAAACCTGCCACCCTGGTCTTGTCTGGTCCAGTGAAATAAGCCTGCTGGTTTCAGTGTAAATGTGGGTTCGAATCTGCCCTATTGCACTTCTGAAACTCCATACTACCTCTTTATATTATTATTATCCTGCTTGGAAAGTAGGAGGAAATCTTAAAAGCAACAACAAAAGAACATTTGAAACCTGCCACCTCAGACAGCAAGAAGATGAAAAAAAATCACTGTTGGCCCATTTGATGATATATATCTCCAGTTCATTAAACTGTGGGTTGCTGATGTATATCTCCAGTTCATTAAACTGTGGGTTGCTGATGTATATCTCCAGTTCATAAAACTGTGGGTTACTGATGTATATCTCTAGTTCATTTAACTGTGGGTTACTGATATATATCTCCAGTTCATTTAACTGTGGGTTACTGATGTATACCTCCAGTTCATTTAACTGTGGGTTACTGATGTATATCTCCATTTCATTTAACTGTGGGTTACTAATGTATACTTCCAGTTCATTAAACTGTGGGTAACTGATGTATATCTCCAGTTCATTTAGCTGTGGGTTACTGATGTATATCTCCAGTTCATTTAACTGTGGGTCACTGATGTATATCTCCAGTTCATTTAGCTGTGGGTTACTGATGTATATCTCCAGTTCATTTAGCTGTGGGTTACTGATGTATATCTCCAGTTCATTTAGCTGTGGGTAACTGATGTATATCTCCAGTTCATTTAACTGTGGGTTACTGATGTATATCTCCAGTTCATTTAGCTGTGGGTTACTGATGTATATCTCCAGTTCATTTAGCTGTGGGTTACTGATGTATATCTCCAGTTCATTTAGCTGTGGGTTACTGATGTATATCTCCAGTTCATTTAGCTGTGGGTTGTTCAGATTATCTATACTACAAGCAGTTCTCTAGACAAAGCGATAAGCCAACACAGCACACACGGTGAGAGACACCCATCAAAGAGAAAATACATTATTTATCAGCATCTGGGAGAAATTGGGCAAAAATAAAGTTAACTTTTCTTCTTTGAGAAAGTGCAAGGTAAGGTGTTGGCTAGGGGAGGAGAGGTGTGGGTATTTTGGGCTGTTTCATGTGGTGCAGTGTGTGAACTTGTGAGGTGTGTGGGTGTGTGTTGGTGTGTGTGTGTGTGTGTGTGCATGTGCGTGTGTGTGTGTGTGTGTGCGCGTGTGTGTGTGCACTACTCGCCACTTTTGTTTTCTGACAGGGTGAGGAACAGCCCTCAGATGTTTGTCACGTTGTAAAAAGCTGCTCTAGACTATAACACCTCTGGGTGTGAAGCGCTGGTCCCACTGAGTGAGACACTGTGAAACACTGGACGCACAAACACTGATGTTGACTACACGGCAACACACATTACTGCCTCACAACACAGAGGGGATGAGGGCAGGAGAGTGAGGGGGAGGAGGAATGGAATGTAAACTCAAGACGCGTTTATCGGGCGATATTACAGAAGCAGATTATAGATAATAAAATAGACATTTAAATGGAGATCTGTCCATGTTGTTATCAGTAGCAATTTTTTAAATATGATACAATTCTGTGATTTGAAACTTTTGTGGGAATACAGAAAATAAGAAAAGCTTCCTGTTTCTCTCTCTTCTCCATCCATCTTTCTCTTTGCATTCTTCTCAGTCTGCCTTTCTCTCACCCATTCGTGTCCATTCCTACAGAGTTGGCCAAGCAGCAACTTGTTCCTCACTCTCTCTCAGTTCCTCTCTCTCCATCTCTCCATCTCTCCCCCAAACTCTGTCCCTCTATCAGTCTCTCTCTCCATCTCTCTCTCTCTGTAACTTTCTCAACATGCCTCTTTCTCCACTTCTCTCTCACTCTCTCGCTTTGCATGCTGGGAGTTTGGGTGTGGGCTGGTGGCAGGGTGTCACCACATACTACGTCTTCTATCCATGTAGTCGCTGTGTTTCCTCACTGTTTACGGTCGTTGATCGTTATGTGTGAATTTCTAGGTTAGGATTGGGCGGAGTGTCGCAGTGCGCCACGTTTCTAGGTGTGGGCCAAACGATACCCTGTCAGTACAGAGTATCTTTCTCGCTGTGGGCGAGTGTCCGGGCCATGGTAAAATTGCCTCGGTGTCACGGATGAACAAAGACACTGCGGTGTTCCTGGACGAGGCAAATGTTGTCGCACAGATGGTTGAGACAGGGGTGTGGATGTTTGTGCCCAAGGCGAAGGCTCTCCCATTTACTCTGAATGCTGACACTGAACGCGAGTTGGAGCGCTTTGGAGAGTTGGTCAGAGTGATAAGTATACCGCTAGCTTGTAAAAAAACGACTGGCTTTAGCATGTGTGGTGTTAGAAATCGTCGGTTTCGTATAGTGGTCAAATAATGTGGAACACGTATCAAATCGAGGGAGAAGTTTGCTCACGTTTATTGGAAAATTGCAGCACAGATGTCTTTCGGTGAACGTTCTATCTTCTTCTCACTGTAATGTTGGTTGCCAGCTAGCCTATACATTAAGGGCGTTTCTACATAGCAAAGGTCAGGTCTCCAAGACAGTAACCCCAGAAAAAGTCCTATGGTCATTATAGCACAACCTACAGAGGGACAATCTAAACAGAGATGTTCCTGTTGTTCTCATTATTTAGACACATTCACTTCCAATGAAACGTACATTCACATTGTAATTGTTAATGCTCAGCGTCCGCAGCGGCCTTTCTGACAACAGGTTAATACTTTGGACGTTTCATATCGTGGTAATAAATGAAGGGAGGTCATACATGATCCACGCATGTTTTGGGAGGTGAAGATGCACCGGCAGGGGGACGTACTAAAACACGATCGGATGTTAAAACCCAATCCTCCGCATGGACTGATGAGTCAGAACCATAGAGTGGATCTGCTGAACACGTTCCAGGTCAAGTCCCGTGCAGTCGGCGCTGGATGTGGCACTGAGAAAACTGGACATGTCGCGTGAGGAATGTGCTTTGAACTGAGAGACCAGTGCTCAATCTAAGGCTTCCACAGAGCGGGCCGCCTTGCCAGACCGGGGTCGATTTGGGATGGACATTGTTTCCGTTCCACAACGTGATGCAGTTTTCCAGACTATTGGAAGTCGAGGGGCGGGACGTTTTTTGCTTCCCATAAACGTAAAGAGGAACTGGCGATGTGGGTGGAATGTGAGGCTCAGATATTAACCAGAGCACCACAGCGGGACAAGAAGAAGGGGTCCAGCTGGTTCCTAGTGGCGGAGTTGTGCACTGGGAATTCTGGGTGTGTCTTTGGTAAGACCGCAAATGGAGGACTTGTGCAGCATATTGTAAAATGTAAATACAGTATAATGCATTTGTTTTCGGTTGATGGTCTGTGTGTTTCATATGGTTTACTTTGTCGTTTGATGTGCTAGCGTGAAGGTAGAATGTGGCGCCAATAAAGAAATGTGACTAATTCTAATTATCTTCATCTGTCCATATGTCTCTTCTTCTCTCTGTCTCCCTGTCTCTCTCTGTCTCTCTGTCTCCCTGTATCGCTCTGTCTCTCCTTCTGTCTCTCTGTGTCTCTCTTCTTCTCTCAGACTCTCTGTCTCTCTCTGTCTCTCTGTCTCTCTGTGTCTCTCTCTTGTCTTCCTCTGTTGCTCAGCACCCTGGTTCTCTGAGGTGAGTTTTTACTCCAATACCAACAAATAAAGAGCCATTGGTCGTAGCTTTATTCTGGGTGTGGAATGCTTTGGCAACACAAGGTTTTTATGAGCACATTAACAGAACATATTTCATCTGTTTTAATGGTAAAATACAGACAGGTATTGACAACGTCTGAAATACACACACCCTCTCTCTGCAAGTCTTCGACCAGTGCACACTCCCCTTCAGACCGAGGGATTGGAAGCATACCACTTCATACGCTTCCCACACAGAGTTCTTGGACTTAGCGGGATGAAGTTGCTCTTAGATACTGTTCTGGGATCACATTCCCTCCTTACGGTCAAGGGGCCAGTGTGCTGGTGTGGGAAAAACCTGGGCTACATTCCGAGGCCAAAATCAGTGAATAAGGACGCGAAAAGCTAAGGTTTAGAGAAGCTTCATGTCAGCGCCAAGTGAACACAAGCCTGACTGGATGTTTCCTACACCTTACCTGTCAACGAGCGGTGTATTATTTATAAAGCATGAACACTCGGTCCAGCATGTTACTAATGGTCTCCTGTTAGGATGTGTTTCTTATGACCTGCACACACACACCCACACACACACACACATACACACACACACAACCACACACTCTCTCTCTCTCTCTCTCTCTCACACACCATTTCACTCAAACACGAATATTCATCTCCACGTTTGCATGTTCCAATTCAGAAGTCTCCCTTTAAGAATGCTGCACTAGCATATTCATAAAGCCGCACCAAACGTGAGCGGATTGAATAGAGTAGGGGAAGACGAAATTAAGAGAAAAGAAACCACAGATAATGGGGAGTAGAAAAGAAAGTGAGAGCTATTTCAAATAGGCTAGAGGGTCATTGTGTGAACACTCATCCAAGAATGGAGCATCAGTTTTTGACGGGTGGAAGTATAACCTGGGGGGGGAGAGAGAGAGAGAGAGAGAGAGAGAGGACAGCCTCTTTAAGCATGGATGGATGGATGCCTGTTCCTTTGTAATGAAGCATTTGAGAGACACTTCACATTAAGCAAACACTAATGACAAACAAACAGAGACAAACACGCACCCACTGAGGAAAATATGAAAGAAGAGCCGAGAATGTCTGGCACACAAGGTCTGGGTCCGTTAGGTCTTCTTAACACAAGGTCGCACAACAAAGAAGCAACCCCCCCCACCAAAAGAAAAAAGTCAACGAAAATAAAATGCAGGCACAAAGCCAACATCTTGACCCAATGGTACCCCCCCCCCCCCAAATAAATATATCTTTGATTTAATGAATGAAAGCTGTTGGAATGAGAGGACAACCAGAAAGAGGACAGGAAGTATTTCATACCTTGCACCACTTTAAGCCGGCGTAGTCGGAGTCATGCAAGCATCGCTACACAGCACAGTCAGTAAGCAGCAGCAGCACAAAGAAAAGACAAGAGCCGTTATAGAGAAGTGCAGAAGCAAAGCCAAGTGGCCCCAGACAGAATAGAGAACACGGGACGGAGGGCTGCTTCGGGGGAGACACGTGTAGGCTCAAGTGTGAACAGTCATGACACAGAGACAGACAGGCAGAGAGCAGCTCAGATCTTTCTGGACACATTGGTCACCGGGGGGGGGGGGGGGGGGGATTGGGGGGGGGACAAACACCGAAGCAGGCGAAGTAGTGGAGAAGCGAAATGAGGAGAGTCGGTGACAGTTGGTAACCATGGATACCATGAGAACAACAAGGTGGGGGCGTTGAGAGCCCTGGGTGAGGACAGACGGGGGACTAAAACGGGGGCAGACTGGGGGAGGAGAACGTGCGGGGCGAGGAGCAGGAGGAGAAAGGGGGCGGAGCATCACCTCGTCCCCAGGTCAATGTCGAGGGGGGGGGGGTGAGAAGACAAGGGTGGTGGAGGAGGAAAACAGGGTGCGCTACGGAGCGTGTCACAGGACCGCTGAGTCACGTCTGAGACCTGGGGGGGGAGTGGTCCTGGGCAAACATCCCTCACCCACGGCCCGGCTGTAAATCCTCAACCAGCTTGAGTGATCGGTGTCACCACGCGCACACGCAACTCTGGAAGACGGAAAAACCCTTTGGGCGACTCTGGTGTGCATTGTGTGTGTGTGTGGGTGTGTGTGTGTGTGTCTTTACGTTCTGTGTTGCTTTAATTAACAGGCTCATGAAGGGGGTTGGGTAAGTGGGTTTGGCAGCTCCTCACACAGGACTGTCTGTCCTATTGAAGCTCAGTAAAAACAGTCTGGGCTGTGCTACCACGTAGGCCTTGTTTGAATTTGATACTCGAGTTGTTGCCGAAATGTTCCTTCACAATAGGACATGTTGATTTACGGTGCGTTTAAAAATGTCGAAAACACTCGTCAAGTATTTTTATACATAGAAATGGGAGACATTTTTCTTTAGATTTACATAAATTTTTTACTCAGGGTTATTTCAATGCTGTGGCAAGGTGCATCAATTTAAGATACGGCATCTGAAGAGTTTAGCAAACAGATGTGTTGTAGTTCAGAAACATCCTCTAACAAAGTACCTGCGGAGATGAGATAGACGAGGAAGAGCAGGGCTGAGACCTCAGACATCAGAAAAACCGAACTGGCTATTTAAAGTAATCATTTATAAAATGGTAGTAAATTGTGCATGTGGATGAGCTGGCTGCGGTGGGATGTGAAGTGCTGTATGTTCCTGTATGATGGGCAGACTGGAGCAGGTGGTACAGCTAATTCCACCTCGCCCTTCTCCTTGTACCCCAGTTTCCTCTCCCATAGCCTGGCCCGATATCCTGGAACCCACCCCAACACAAAACATATACATGCACACACCCAGACTGATGCCTCGTTTCCACTGGCGCCCAACACTGGTGATTTACCCTGAAGTCCAGTAATGTTTCTGTTTCCATTGACACAGGCCAGCGCCGAGTGGCCCGGCTCTCACTGGTGCCAAGCCCCAGGACTTAGGGCCGGGTTTGCGGGTTGATGCGTTATGTTCTGCGATAACGTAGCATGTCTTGCTATTCGAAAAGCGACGTGTAGACTATCATTTGCTTAGTCTTTAGGCTTCTCGTAATGGTTTTCATCTGATCTAACAAACAGATCCTTGATAAAATAAAGAAAATCAAGCATGCCATTGACTCAATAAGAAAAACGGAGCACTTATGGCACATTCCATTTGGACTTGGAGGTCGGAATTTCCGAGTTCCAAGTCGGAGGTTTCAACGGGAATGCCCCCTCAAGTCGGAATTCCAACTCGGAATGTCGGAAGAACCCCACTAGCCCTGAGTTCGTACTCCAAGATGGCATCACCTTGCCTCAACAGTAAAACAGACATTATACGTATGCCATTTAGTAGACTAGTATTATAAGTTATATTATATATATATATGAAGTTTATGTTACAATATTCTGAAGAGCACTCGCCCGTCCAAGTTACAGATTATGCTACTGGTTACGGAATGTCAGATTAAAAAGCGGTCAAATTTTTTTCGACACAATGAATTACAATGAAAAACATTGTATATATTCTGAAAGGGCAAGAACAACAAAGGTTTTAATGGGGGCGTCCATCTTGTTTTCCGACTTTGGACAATGGAACGCAATCACCTTGGGTTAACTCAGGTGTGATGTCATTCCCAGTTCCGAGTTCCAACTTCTGAGGTAAATGGAACGCACCATGAGACCAAGAAAATGCCTGCAGAACATCTTACAACACAAAATTACCTCACAATTCTTTCAAATCCTTTGATTAACCATAGATATGGTTGGAGAAGGAGCCGGTCGCCGGAGTTTGAGGAAGAAATTTGTTTTATTACTCAAGTTCAAACGCTGTATTGTAAACAAACTAAGCATGGCATTATTGTTTCTTTCATTTTACTACCAGAAAAACATTGCAGTTTATTTTTCATAAACGGAAAACCAAATTGCGTTGATAGTTTACTCCTCCCTCCCCACCTGAGCCCCTCCTTAAGTCCTTGGTAGCAAATGTATAGTGGACACAGGAAAAATCTAGAGCCAACATTAGCATAAACCGGTGTAGTCCTGGTACCAGGGTAAAGCACAAGTGGAAATGTAGCATGAGAGGACTCCACGGACGTGAAGGTTTCAGGACACAGAGGGCTTAGCCGAACGTCGGTGAGAGCCCCACCAAACCCGAAACCGCCCAGAACCACCGAGCGTACCCAACAGCACCTGATTTCCTGCTGACCAGGGGCCACAGGGCTGCCTAGTGCACTTTGAACGGGGGGGCTTTTGTGAAACAGGAGGGAGAACCACGGGGGGGGGGGGGGGGGGTGAGTGGTGGACAGGATACTGGGCAGGACCTGGCGAGTCAGAATCCGAAGCCCTGGTTTGACTAACGGGAAAGTGTCTCAAGTATGAAAAGCTCTTTGTTAACCAATTTACTGTAATACAAAACATTAGGTAGACATCACAGCTGTGTTTTATTATGATTAAGATGAGGGAGGGGGAGGACATGGAAGTGGAGGGGAGAGATGAAGTGGGAGGAGAGAGGGAAAGGGGGGAGGGGTGAGGAGAAGGAGGGTGAGGAGAGGAAGAGTTAGAGGGAGAAGAGAGAAGGGGAGGGGGTAAAGTGGATCCTGTGGTGTGTATCCTGTCATATATTTGTATGTAAGAATGTGTGTGTGTTTGAAGATGGGGTACAGCTTTGTGTGAAGATGGGGTACAGCTTTGTGTGAAGATGGGGTACAGCTTTGTGTGGAGGGCTCTACAGTAAAACCTTCAGACATTACACAACAAATTGATTTTGTTCAGTATTTAGCAGAAAATCTTGACTTTAAAGCTTGTGGGTGTAGA
This sequence comes from Esox lucius, assembly GCF_011004845.1. NCBI lineage: Eukaryota > Metazoa > Chordata > Actinopteri > Esociformes > Esocidae > Esox > Esox lucius. Next base: position 4,016,684 of record NC_047586.1, on the reverse strand, counting down.
AATAGGAGAGTTTAGGCTTAGGAGTACGACACAGAGTAGAGGAGTCTGGGTTCAGAGGAGAGAGTTTTAGGGAAGGTTCAGTCCACTGTGTGTGTGTGTGTGTATGTGTGTGTGTGTGTGTCACCTGTTTCTCTGCGTGTGTACGGGCGGTCTCTTCTTGTGCCAACACCATCTCTCTCTCAGCGGTAATCTGGACACTCTCTCTCAGCGCCTCCTCCAACTCCTCTATACGCTCGTCCTTCTGACGCAGGGAGTCCTGGATGAACACACACACACACATATATATATTAGGATCAGTTAACACACACACACACCCACACATATATATTAGGATGAGTTAACACACACACACATATACACTCACCTAAAGGATTATTAGGAACACCTTACTAATACTGTGTTTGACCCCCTTTCGCCTTCAGAACTGCCTTAATTCAACGTGGCATTGATTCAACAAGGTGCTGAAAGCATTCTTTAGAAATGTTGGCCCATATTGATAGGATAGCATCTTGCAGTTGATGGAGATTTGTGGGATGCACATCCAGGGCACAAAGCTCCCGTTCCACCACATCCCAAAGATGCTCTATTGGGTTGAGATCTGGTGACTGTGGGGGCCATTTCAGTACAGTGAACTCATTGTCATGTTCAAGAAACCAATTTGAAATGATTCAAGCTTTGTGACATGGTGCATTATCCTGCTGGAAGTAGCCATCAGAGGATGGGTACATGGTGGTCATAAAGGGATGGACATGGTCAGAAACAATGCTCAGGTAGGCCGTGGCATTTAAACAATGCCCAATTGGCACTAAGGGGCCTAAAGTGCGCCAAGAAAACATCCCCCACACCATTACACCACCACCACCAGCCTGCACAGTGGTAACAAGGCATGATGGATCCATGTTCTCATTCTGTTTATGCCAAATTCTGACTCAACCATCTGAATGTCTCAACAGAAATCGAGACTCATCAGACCAGGCAACATACTTCCAGTCTTCAACTGTCCAATTTTGGTTAGCTCGTGCAAATTGTAGCCTCTTTTTCCTATTTGTAGTGGAGATGAGTGGTACCCGGTGGGGTCTTCTGCTGTTGTAGCCCATCCGCCTCAAGGTTGTGCGAGTTGTGGCTTCACAAATGCTTTGCTGCATACCTCGGTTGTAACGAGTGGTTATTTCAGTCAAAATTGCTCTTTAGCTTGAATCAGTCGGCCCATTCTCCTCTGACCTCTAGCATCAACAAGGCATTTTTGCCCACAGGACTGCCGCATACTGGATGTTTTTCCCTTTTCACACCATTCTTTGTAAACCCTAGAAATGGTTGTGCGTGAAAATCCCAGTAACTGAGCAGATTGTGAAATACTCAGACCGGCCTATCTGGCACCAACAACCATGCCACACTCAAAATTGCTTAAATCCCCTTTCTTTCCCATTCTGACATTCAGTTTGGAGTTCAGGAGAACTTGACCAGCACCACACCCCTAAATGCATTGAAGCAACTGCCATGTGATTGGTTGATTAGATAAAAGCATTAATGAGAAATTGAACAGGTGTTCCTAATAATCCTTTAGGTGAGTGTATATGAGGATGAGTTAACACACACACACACACATATATATATATATATATATATATATATATATATATATATATATATATATATATATATATATATTAGGATGAGTTAACACACACACATACATATATTAGGATGAGTTAACACACACACATACATATATTAGGATGAGTTAACACACACACATACATATATTAGGATGAGTTAACACACACACATACATACATTAGGAAGAGTTAACACACACACATACATATATGAGGATGAGTTAACACACACACCCTCACAGAAACACAGTCCAGTACACACACATAATTAGGGAGCGTTTACAGCTGGTATGGAAGGAAACATTAACAAGTGGACATGTTTTAGTACCTCATGTCATCTTTATCTTTCTGAATTATTATCGCAGCGATAAAACATATTTTTCGAAGTGGTACCACGCAGGCAAACTGAGAAATGAATCAACTGTGCGGAATGTATGACTTGCTAAAATAATACCAGTCCATTTCAAACACCTGCATCCCAGAAAGGCCCCTCTTGCAGCCAAGAAGCTATAAAGGCATGACATCAGCCCATCGTACCAGAGAAACTAACACGCTGACACAGAAATATGTTGCGGTTGGAAATGTAAGACACTGGACAGGACAGTCACGACTTAGACACATTTCACATCCCTCCAGACACATGCTCACTGTCTGCATGAGGAACTGGGGACATGACACCGTCGATGCTCCGGAAATATCCTCACCACCTGATTTAGCCCGCAGGGTATCCTCTATGGCTGATGACAGGACTGTCTGACTACAGAGGAAATACACTTGAAAACTGAGGGACAATGTGGCTCAGTGGGGGACAGTGGAACAGTGTGACAAAAGGAGACAGTGTTCCAGTAGGAGACGGTGTTACTGTAGAGGACAGTGGGAGACAGTGTGAGAAGTAGGAGACAGTGTTACTGTAGAGGACAGCAGGAGACAGTGTAACTGTAGAGGACAGTGGCAGGCAGTGTGACAGTAGGAGACAGTGTTACTGTAGAGGACAGTGGGAGACAGTGTGACAGTGTGACAGAGGGAGGCAGTGTGACGCTGAGGGACAGTGTGACAGTAGGAGACAGTGTTACAGTAGAGGACAGTGGGAGACAGTGTGACAGTAGGAGACAGTGTTAATGTAGAGGACAGTGGGAGACAGTGTGACAGTGTGACAGTAGGAGACAGTGTTACTGTAGAGGACAGTGGGAGGCAGTGTGACAGTAGGAGACAGTGTTACTGTAGAGGACAGTGGGAGGCAGTGTTACAGTAGGAGACAGTGTTACTGTAGAGGACAGTGGGAGGCAGTGTTACAGTAGGAGACAGTGTTACTGTAGAGGACAGTGGGAGGCAGTGTTACAGTAGGAGACAGTGTTAATGTAGAGGACAGTGGGAGACAGTGTTACAGTAGGAGACAGTGTTACTGTAGAGGACAGTGGGAGGCAGTGTTACAGTAGGAGACAGTGTTAATGTAGAGGACAGTGGGAGACAGTGTGACAGTGTGACAGTAGGAGACAGTGTTACTGTAGAGGACAGTGGGAGGCAGTGTGACAGTAGGAGACAGTGTTACTGTAGAGGACAGTGGGAGGCAGTGTTACAGTAGGAGACAGTGTTACTGTAGAGGACAGTGGGAGGCAGTGTTACAGTAGGAGACAGTGTTAATGTAGAGGACAGTGGGAGGCAGTGTGACAGTAGGAGACAGTGTTACTGTAGAGGACAGTGGGAGGCAGTGTTATAGTAGGAGACAGTGTTACTGTAGAGGACAGTGGGAGGCAGTGTTACAGTAGGAGACAGTGTTAATGTAGAGGACAGTGGGAGACAGTGTTACAGTAGGAGACAGTGTTACTGTAGAGGACAGTGGGAGGCAGTGTTACAGTAGGAGACAGTGTTAATGTAGAGGACAGTGGGAGACAGTGTGACAGTAGGAGACAGTGTTACTGTAGAGGACAGTGGGAGGCAGTGTGACAGTAGGAGACAGTGTTACTGTAGAGGACAGTGGGAGGCAGTGTTACAGTAGGAGACAGTGTTAATGTAGAGGACAGTGGGAGACAGTGTGACAGTAGGAGACAGTGTTACTGTAGAGGACAGTGGGAGGCAGTGTGACAGTAGGAGACAGTGTTACTGTAGAGGACAGTGGGAGGCAGTGTTACAGTAGGAGACAGTGTTACTGTAGAGGACAGTGGGAGGCAGTGTTACAGTAGGAGACAGTGTTACTGTAGAGGACAGTGGGAGGCAGTGTTACAGTAGGAGACAGTGTTAATGTAGAGGACAGTGGGAGACAGTGTTACAGTAGGAGACAGTGTTACTGTAGAGGACAGTGGGAGGCAGTGTTACAGTAGGAGACAGTGTTAATGTAGAGGACAGTGGGAGACAGTGTGACAGTGTGACAGTAGGAGACAGTGTTACTGTAGAGGACAGTGGGAGGCAGTGTGACAGTAGGAGACAGTGTTACTGTAGAAGACAGTGGGATACAGTGTGACAGTGTGACAGAGGGAGGCAGTGTGACGCTGAGGGACAGTGTGACAGTAGGAGACAGTGTTACAGTAGAGGACAGTGGGAGACAGTGTGACAGAGGGAGGCAGTGTGACACTGAGGGACAGTGTGACAAAGAGGGACAGTGGGAGACAGTGTGACAGGGTGAGACGTTTTACTCCTCCTGGTTCTACTCCTCCTCCTCCTCATTCTACTCCTCTTCCTCTTTCTATTCTTCCTTCTTGTTCTACTCCTTCTTAAATAGAAACGTTAGAGAAAGACCGTCTGCATCTGTCTAGAATCAAACAGCATATTTCTGTAGAGGAATGTTCTGCCAGATATTACCGGAAGACTGAGACCAGGGGAGGTTTTAGGGCAAATAAACACACACACAAATCACACAAATCACATCACACAACGGGGTTGAGGGTTAAACAAGAACAGTCTGGCCTGTATTGAACATCTGAATCTAGAAACATCTCAAAACACACCAAAACCTCTGACTAAATCAAGAGAACAAAAAAAGACCAAAGTGACTTCCCCGCCTCTGCTACTGAGAAAGTGTAAAGGATAGAGCTGGAAGTGGGTAAACACTCAGAAATTCAAATCGGTGAAGCTAAGGAGCACTGTCCATCCACAGTATCCCAGAACACATTGTGGTAAAACAAGGTGATATTTCAGGTTCTGGTACAACCGTTAAACGAAGCACATGACTTAATCATAAGTTAAATCCTTTAAGAATGAATAGGTAAATATAATAATTGCATAAATCCAACAATTTATGTACCGGTCCAATCACCGATACAGTTCTACTCTGTCCAGGCCGACCTCCATCATTTCCGACCCCCCAGGTCTAATCTCAGCCTGCCATCATTTCAGCCTGATAGGAATTCCTCTGTGGGATCAATATCCCGTTACTCTAATGTGATGTGTGACACATCAGTGCTGGAGATAGAAACGATACCTCTGGGAGAATCTTAATTAGAGACACATGCAGGAGCGCTAGGGTGTGTGTGTGTGGGTGTGTGTGTGTGTGTCTGGACAGAACCCCAGTCAGTGAGGCTTATCAAGGAAAGTTTCTGTCATAAGGTGTTACACTCACACAGTGCAGGCCTTGCTGTGTATTGTAACACTGTTACATTGTAAAGACATCTGATAATTTATTTTCACCATTATCAGTGTGCAAAACAGGCTGCACAGACAGGCTTTACAAATCTCTCTCTCCTGGTCCCCTTCTCTCTGTATCTCTCTCTCCCTCTCTCTCTGTATCTCTCTCTCCCTCCTGGTCCCTCTACCTCTCCCTCTCACTCCCGGTCCCACTATCTCTCTCTCCCGGTCCCTCTATCTCTCCCTCTCTCTCAGTATCTCTCTCTCCCTCCCGGTCCCTCTATCTCTCCCTCCCAGTCCATCTACCTCTCCCTCTCACTCCCGGTCCCTCTATCTCTCCCTCTCTCTCTGTATCACTCTCTCCCTCACGGTCCCTCTATCTCTCCCTCTCTCTCTGTATCTCTCTCCCGGTCCCTCTATCTCTCCCTCTATCTTTGTATCTCTCTCTCCCTCACGGTCCCTCTATCTCTCCCTCTCTCTTTGTATCTCTCTCTCCCTCACGGTCCCTCTATCTCTCCCTCTATCTTTGTATCACTCTCTCCCTCACGGTCCCTCTATCTCTCCATCTCTCTCTGTATCTCTCTCTCCCTCACGGTCCCTCTATCTCTCCCTCTCTCTCCGTAATTCCCTCTCCCTCTCGTTCTTTCTCTTTCTGTCTCTCTCCTCATGAAGTCTCTATATACAGTATCTCTCTGTCTCTGTCCCTCTACTTCTCAGTCTCTCCTTCTCTCAGACTGGATTCTGACTGGTCCATTCGTTTATGTTTCCTGTTCACGCTTGGTTGTTTATGACCAGCTGATGATCTGTCTGTCTGTCTGTCCGTCAGCAGGATTGGAATCAGATGTGAATCCAATAGGAATCAGATGTGAATCCAATAGGAATCAGATGGGATGAAGAAGTTTTGCATTGTCTATCGCATTTCCAGTCAAACGACCCAGGAGAGACCCTGTGTGGGGTGGAGGGAAAATGACTACAACCTTTCTGTGTGACAGCGCTGTGTGTGTGTGTGTGTTTTTGGTGTGAGAAGGGCGCAGCATAAATACCAGTGTTGGTTGGAGCCACATAGTGAGGTTAACCCCCATTCAAATGTCTAGTCATCTCCAGCCTTCCCTGGATCACCAGGCCGGGGACTCATCAGGACAACCTAACCCTAACTGTGTGTGTGTATGTGTGTGTGTGTGTGTGTGTGTGTGTATGTGTGTGTGTGTGTGTGTGTGTGTGTGTGTGAGGTTTAGGGCTAAAATTGGCCTCTCACCCTCATACCCTCTCGTCACATTTGTCTCTGAGAGGCCTGTTCCTTATGGGTGTCTCTGAGGGGCCTGTTCCTTATGGGTGTCTCTGAGGGGCCTGTTCCTTATGGGTGTCTCTGAGAGGCCTGTTCCTTATGGGTGTCTCTGAGAGGCCTGTTCCTTATGGGTGTCTCTGAGAGGCATGTTCCTTATGGGTGTCTCTGAGAGGCCTGTTCCTTATGGGTGTCTCTGAGAGGCCTGTTCCTTATGGGGGTCTCTGAGAGGCCTGTTCCTTATGGGGGTCTCTGAGAGGCCTGTTCCTTATGGGTGTCTGCGGGGCCACTGCGGGGCCTGTTCCTTATGGGGGTCTCTGAGAGGCCTGTTCCTTATGGGGGTCTCTGAGAGGCCTGTTCCTTATGGGGGTCTCTGAGAGGCTTGTTCCTTATGGGGGTCTCTGAGAGGCCTGTTCCTTATGGGTGTCTCTGAGGGGCCTGTTCCTTATGGGTGTCTCTGAGGGGCCTGTTCCTTATGGGAGTCTCTGAGGGGCCTGTTCCTTATGGGTGTCTCTGAGAGGCCTGTTCCTTATGGGTGTCTCTGAGGGGCCTGTTCCTTATGGGTGTCACTGCGGGGCCTGTTCCTTATGGGGGTCTCTGAGAGGCCTGTTCCTTATGGGGGTCTCTGAGAGGCCTGTTCCTTATGGGGGTCTCTGAGGGGCCTGTTCCTTATGGGTGTCTCTGAGAGGCTTGTTCCTTATGGGGGTCTCTGAGGGGCCTGTTCCTTATGGGTGTCACTGAGGGGCCTGTTCCTTATGGGTGTCTCTGAGGGGCCTGTTCCTTATGGGTGTCTCTGAGGGGCCTGTTCCTTATGTCTCATGATCTTCTACCCAGCCACCAGGTGTCCACCTGCTGGCTGTCCTTTCCCAGGGATCTCCGTCAGAAGAAAATGTCTGAGAGTGATGGTAAAATAGAAAAAAAGAGACATAAATCTAAACCATTCCTGTCTCTGGGTTTTCTTCTATTACCAAGTGTTGTATCACCCAGGGAAAAGCAGAGGGCGTATCTATGCTGCGACATCATACCAGGGCTGTTATCCTTGGAACCCACAGTGGTTCACCTGTCTGTTCAGGTCATCTCTGAGCTTAACAGGACACAGTCCACGTCACCAAAACATCCCCACATTAACTGGGTCCGTGAGGACAGAACATTCTGTCCCGTCCGTCATCTGGGAAATGTCCTACATCAGTTAGCTAATGTCCAGGACCGGTCTAACTATAGCCTGGCTAATGGATCACAGCGGATGGATGCCCTGAAAGGAGAGGCTTCTCAGCTGCCATCAGGCTACGGCAATGACATTCAGCAGAGGAGACTTGTCCCCCGGGAGAAACAGCCCCCGGTTCATAATCCCCCCCCCCACCCACGGTGAGTCATAAAACTGTTTTAATATTTCATATCAGGTTTTTTAAAAGGCCTATAAAGAAGTTCCATAGGCCCCAGAACACACACCACCCCCTCTACCTCGTCTCCCCCCCTCTACCACGTCTCCCCCCTCTACCACGTCTCCGCCCACTCTACCACGTCTCCGCCCACTCTACCACGTCTCCCCCACTCTACCATGTCTCCCCCCACCACGTCTCCCCCCACCACGTCTCCCCCCACCACGTCTCCCTCCACCACGTCTCCCCCCACCACGTCTCCCCCCACTCTACCACGTCTCCCCCCTCTACCTCGTCTCCCCCACTCTACCACGTCTCCCCCCCTCTACCACGTCTCCGCCCACTCTACCACGTCTCCGCCCACTCTACCACGTCTCCCCCCCTCTACCTCGTCTCCCCCTCTACCACGTCTCCCCCCACTCTACCACGTCTCCGCCCACTCTACCACGTCTCCGCCCACTCTACCACGTCTCCGCCCACTCTACCACGTCTCCCCCACTCTACCATGTCTCCCCCCACTCTACCACGTCTCCCCCCACTCTACCACGTCTCCCCCCACTCTACCACGTCTCCGCCCACTCTACCACGTCTCCGCCCACTCTACCACGTCTCCGCCCACTCTACCACGTCTCCCCCACTCTACCACGTCTCCCCCCACCACGTCTCCCCCCACCACGTCTCCCCCCACCACGTCTCCCCCCACCACGTCTCCCCCCACTCTACCACGTCTCCCCCCCTCTACCTCGTCTCCCCCTCTACCACGTCTCCCCCCACTCTACCACGTCTCCCCCCACTCTACCACGTCTCCCCCCACCACGTCTCCGCCCACTCTACCACGTCTCCCCCACTCTACCATGTCTCCCCCCACCACGTCTCCCCCCACCACGTCTCCCCCCACCACGTCTCCCCCCACCACGTCTCCCCCCACTCTACCACGTCTCCCCCCTCTACCTCGTCTCCCCCACTCTACCATGTCTCCCCCCACCACGTCTCCCCCCACCACGTCTCCCCCCACCACGTCTCCCCCCACTCTACCACGTCTCCCCCCACCACGTCTCCCCCCTCTACCACGTCTCCCCCCACTCTACCACGTCTCCGCCCACTCTACCACGTCTCCCCCACTCTACCACGTCTCCGCCCACTCTACCACGTCTCCCCCACTCTACCACGTCTCCCCCCACCACGTCTCCCCCCTCTACCACGTCTCCCCCCACTCTACCACGTCTCCGCCCACTCTACCACGTCTCCCCCACTCTACCACGTCTCCCCCACTCTACCACGTCTCCGCCCACTCTACCACGTCTCCCCCCACCACGTCTCCCCCCACCACGTCTCCCCCCACCACGTCTCCCCCCACCACGTCTCCGCCCACTCTACCAGGTGTCCCCTGTGGTTGCTATGTAAATAACTGTCCTATGAATACAAGTTTGTGCAGAAACAATTTTAGAGGCAGGGGTCAGCTGAAACTCTTAACCCCTGAACTCCAATTCAACAATCTGAAACAGTTTTAGCCAGCTCTGTTTTTGTCGTCTGTTTCCAAATCCACAGTAGCCCGGTATTACTTACTTACTTTCCCTCCATCTCTCCAAACTTCCCTCTTTCTGTTCCCAAAGTAATAATTTCTTCAAACCGTCGATATCCAATTTGTCAGGGTGGTTGGAGCAGTGGAGAGGTGGAGCAGTGGAGAGGTGGAGCAGTGGAGCAGTGGAGCAGTGGAGAGGTGGAGCAGTGGAGCAGTGGAGAGGTGGAGCAGTGGAGAGGTGGAGAGGTGGAGAGGTGGAGCAGTGGAGCAGTGGAGAGGTGGAGAGGTGGAGCAGTGGAGAGGTGGAGCAGTGGAGAGGTGGAGCAGTGGAGCAGTGGAGAGGTGGAGCAGTGGAGAGGTGGAGCAGTGGAGAGGTGGAGCAGTGGAGAGGTGGAGCAGTGGAGCAGTGGAGAGGTGGAGAGGTGGAGCAGTGGAGAGGTGGAGCAGTGGAGAGGTGGAGCAGTGGAGCAGTGGAGAGGTGGAGCAGTGGAGAGGTGGAGAGGTGGAGCAGTGGAGAGGTGGAGAGGTGGAGCAGTGGAGAGGTGGAGCGGTGGAGAGGTGGAGCGGTGGAGAGGTGGAGCAGTGGAGAGGTGGAGCAGTGGAGAGGTGGAGAGGTGGAGCAGTGGAGCAGTGGAGCAGTGGAGAGGTGGAGAGGTGGAGCAGTGGAGAGGTGGAGCAGTGGAGAGGTGGAGAGGTGGAGCAGTGGAGAGGTGGAGCAGTGGAGAGGTGGAGCGGTGGAGCAGTGGAGAGGTGGAGAGGTGGAGCAGTGGAGAGGTGGAGCAGTGGAGAGGTGGAGAGGTGGAGCAGTGGAGCAGTGGAGCAGTGGAGCAGTGGAGAGGTGGGTGAAGGCAGGGATGGAGGAGGGTATATATGATTCACTCCAAACATACGAAATGGCATGTCTGACTTCGGTCATTCTCCCTCTGCCTGTCTGTCTGTTATTCTCTCTACCCCTGTCTCTCTCTCACTCTGTCTGCCTCTCTGTGTGCTTTGATGCCAAGGAGAAAAAAGTTAAAAACAATCCGGGACATGAATTAAGATGACTGTTTTTCTTCATACACCCGCTGGGGGAATGAAAATAAAAAAGCAAGAAGGAAAAAGGACAAGCGGAGATGGGTGGACTCTGAGTGTCCCTGAAGGTCAAGGATTTAAAGGCTCCTTTAGAAGACGACCAGAGAATAAAATAACTCATAGAGTTCTATAACAGAACCCCACTGGTGTGTATTCCATATTCTAGAACCCCAGGCCTCTACTGTTCTGTTCCGTTGTACAGAGCCGGGCGACGCCTCAGGCGAGCTGTATCCATGACAGCCAAGGAGACATTGTTCCTTTCATTCTAACGTCTAATTGGTGGATTAATGGTCTCGGAACACAGGTCGGTCAGTTGGAGACACAGCCCTGGCGCAAGCTTGGCCTCGAGGACCCCTCGGCCCCACGTCTGGGTCTGGCTACAGGGCTGTGGGACCGGAGGCTGGAGACAGGCGTTATCCTGGCCACCTAAAGACAGCTCCAAAGTCAACAGCCTACAGCTGCCTGAATCAACTGTATTGTATGGATAACAAGGGACGTGCACACACACACACACGCACGCACACACCTCTGCAAGGCCTTACACACAGATCAATGAAGTTAGACTGAAACATTAAGGGAGGGAAATTTCCAGCACTGGCCCGAGATAAGTAGGAGGAAGAGGAGGAGAGGGTTGGAGGATGAAGGGGTGTCCTGGGCTAACCTACTGAAGACCCTCCTCTTCCTCCCCTCCGGCTCCAAAGGGCCGAGCCAAATGTAGAGGAGCACATTGTCCTTCCCAAATCGGTTCTGTCTCAACTGACACCGGGCGTTTGGAAAGAACGGGGCGGGCCGGTTTGGCCAGGGACAGAGTCACGATCCTGGGCCGTGCTTGGCAGGGAAAGAGGGGCGCCACTGGTGGAGGGATGGAGGGGTCTCCCTGAGGCTAGGGGCCTTCACTGTGTTCACCTCTGGGGGGAGGTGGGGGGAGGTGGGGGGAGGAGCACACAAACGCTGTTCAGTCAGATGACCTTCGGCTTGGACGAATGATCTGGCTCCACGAAGCACAGCACGAATGCTGGGCAAGGACACACGCCCGCACATTAACACCCGCACGTTAACACCCACACATTAACACCCACACACACTGCGTCATCGACCAGGATCAACAGGCACATCCAACATTCAAACTAATGAGCAATATAAACGAAAAGAACAGACCAAAGGATGGATGGAGGCCTGGATAGAGGGAAAGAGAGAGAGGAGAACGAGTGAGTGATGGAGCGCCAGAGAAAACAGTAAACCCATGGTGACGTGTGGACTGATGCCTGTCGTCCTGATAAGGAGTTCAGACAGCAGATCCACACTGTGTGCGCAGGTTCTTCACACCAAACAACACACCGCTTCTGATTCTGGACCACTATCTGATAAGTATGTATCCCAAATCGCACCCTGTTCCCCTAAGAGGATATACAGGCCTCAGTGAAGAGTAATGCCTCAAGTGTTAGGGAATAGGGTGCCCTTTAGGAGTTAACTAGCAGGTAACCAATTAACCCTCGGTGGAGCGGAGCACTGGTATATGACTCGGACAACTGAACCCGGAATGAGCAACTGGAGAAGAAGCCAACGCAACAGCTAGGCAGACTGAATAGGAAAATGAGAGAAAAGAGCAAAGGGAGGGAGGGAGGGTTTGGCGAAACTAGGTCCTACTATAGGGCCTCTAAATGGTCTTTTGAACAGCGTGTCTTCAGGTAACTGGGTGGGGAAAATAAACCGACAAAAGTCTCACCTTAACCTGTTGGGAGCTCTCATTCAGGTTGTCCTCTCTCTTCCTGACCTCCTCCATCAGCTGGGCATTCTTGCTCTTCTCCACTTGCTCTTTGTGCTTCAGACTGGCCACCTTCTTGGTCTGGTCCTTCATCTGCCTGGAGGACCGAGAGGGAAAGGGTGGAAGGTCAGGAAACATGCTGACCAATCAACACTGAACCTCAGCCTTCATCGTCCTGGGGGGTGGAAGGTTAGAGACCCTGATGGACCACAGGACATAGCAAAGAAAACACACATGATGCTGAAACTGCTAAGGGATGCAGAGACAATCATTTGGAGCCAAAATAAGTCCCAAACTCTTCCAAGCCTTTTTCTCTGGGGCCTGAAACAGGACCGGATATGACACAAGAACCCAAAAGCAAAACAGAATTATATTGTTCTTGAATGAGGAGGCCGGTTTCTGTTAGGAGCTTGGTCGTATCAAACAGCGGGGAAGTAGATTCTGTGTGTGTGTGTGTGTAATCAGGTTCTGCAGCAGGTCGGTTCTGATTCTGTGTGTGTGTGTGTGTAATCAGGTTCTGCAGCAGGTCGGTTCTGATTCTGTGTGTGTGTGTGTATAATCAGGTTCTGCAGCAGGTCGGTTCTGATTCTGTGTGTGTGTGTGTGTGTGTGTAATCAGGTTCTACAGCAGGTCGGTTCTGATTCTGTGTGTGTGTGTGTAATCAGGTTCTACAGCAGGTCGGTTCTGATTCTGTGTGTGTGTGTGTGTGTGTAATCAGGTTCTACAGCAGGTCGGTTCTGATTCTGTGTTTGTGTGCTCCTATTTATCCGTTCTGCGATGTCTGCATTCTGGCATTGCCTGGGCCCATATCAGTTACCCAGAGCAGCTTGACTTGATCAAGAAAACCTGAAGAGTACACACACACACACACACACACACACACACACGCATGCACGCGCACACACACACCCACACACACACACACCCACACACACACACATTCACCAATACGCTTTACTGTGTTTAATGACTCATAATACAGTACTTCACCCACAGCCTCTGACACACACACACGCTGAGTTGGGGTTAGGTTGTCGTGATGAGTCCCTGGGAAGGCTTTGTGGAACGCTAACTCTGGAGTCATACAAAATCATTCTCTACTCCGAGGACTCGTCCACAGTCAGAAGGGGACACTAATGTTGTTTATGGTAAATATTTTCGGATTAAACCTCTTCCTTTATCTTTCGATGACCCACATGGGGCAGAAAGCGTCAGCCAATGAGTGAGGGACCTGCAGCGTGTCCAGCCTCTCACATGGAATGGTCCTAGCAAGGACACACAAACACACACACACTCACACAGACACCACTGTTCTATAGTGCTGGGCAACTATTACATCACTCACTTACACACCATTTGCAGGTTTCAAGCAGGTTTTTCTCAGGATCACCGGGTACATAATCCCACTGGCCTGAACAGGGGCCCATGGACAGTTGGAAGACAAACAGATCAGGGGCCCAGGGACAGTTGCAAGACAAACAGGGGCCTAGGGACAGCTGGAAGACAAACAGAACAGGGGCCCAGGGACAGTTGGAAGACAAATAGACCAGGGGCCCAGGGACAGATGGAAGACCAACAGAACAGGGGCCCAGGGAAAGGAGGAAGACAAACAAAACAGGGGCCCAGGGACAGGTGGAAGACAGACCGGTGACATCAAAGGTCCACCAATATATTTCACAGTACGAATGTGGTTCTTTTCTGCTCACGCAAATTTTGACTCAAAACCGACTACTCACGTGTGCTTGAGCATTCCACGTGCAAACACACTCTCAGATGAGCACACACCCACACACACACACACACACACACACAGATACACACCAAGGCTATCCCCCTCCCTCGCTACCCCCCCCCCCATATCCGCTGTATCCTTTTGTCAACATTTCCAGAGGGATTCTCCTGGGACAAAAGCTCTGATGACAGCCTGCTGAGCCAGCCTGTACCAGGGGGTTAGACTCCGACCAGCACCTCAACCTCTCATTCCATGGATTCCTGCCTCTGTGTGTGTGTGTGTGTGTGCGTGTGTGCGCGTGTGTGTGTGTGCGCGTGTGTGCGCGCTTATCAGAGACACATAGTTAACGAGTGGGTAGGACCGTTAGAGGCAGCCAAGAGATCACGTTAATAGTCTGTGATACAGAGGAAAAATGGGAATGTAATGTTGTGAGCACAAGGCCCTCTTTTATAACGCTACAGTGTGTAAGAGTGTGTTTTACATCCTCCAACCTAGAGCATTTGGCTTCGCTGGGTATGTCTTGAGTACAGATATGTTATTATAATATACAGTACAATGTTTGTGTGTGTGTGTGTGTGTGTGTGTCTCTTTCCACTTTGTGGGTCCTACTGAAATGGTCCCTTTGGGGAGCCAGTAAGTAAACACTATTAATATTAATTGCCTGTCTCGGAACTCAGCCACCCCAGAGGAGTGCGGTTTCGGTATGAAGTAAATATGATACAAATAAGAGACGTTTACCCACAAAGAATATTTTCAATACAGCGGGCACTAAAACAATCATTCCTCTTCACCGAGTTCAGCTCAAATATCCTCCCGGACAGAAACTCCTGTGTACTCTCAGTATCTCCCAATTTTTTCGTGTGGGGGGGGGGGTTCCCAAACATGGCCAGTGAAATGGTCCCCCTGTGGGCAATGGGCGATGACGTCAGGGCGACCAGTTCTGCCTGCCACGCTAAGACAGTCTTCCTCGGATGTTGTCCGGACCATGCGCGAACTGATTTATTTTTATAAAGTATCACATAGGCTGCAGTGGCGCCACAACACTACAGGGCAACGCCTCAGACCGCCGCGCCACCTGAGCCACAGGGCCGTGCAGATTTTTAAAACGTCGGCCAACCCTGCCGGGAGGTGGAGCAACCAATCACAATCCTAACCCTAACCCAACCCTGGCAGGAGTGGGAAACAGCCGGTCACAATCCTAACCCTAACCCAACCCTGGCAGGAGTGGGAAACAGCCGGTCACAATCCTAACCCTAACCCAACCCTGGCAGGAGGGGGAAACAGCCAGTCACAATCCTAACCCTAACCCAACCCTGGCAGGAGGGGGAAACAGCCAGTCACAATCCTAACCCTAACCCAACCCTGGCAGGAGGGGGAAACAGCCAGTCACAATCCTAACCCTAACCCAACCCTGGCAGGAGGGGGAAACAGCCAGTCACAATCCTAACCCTAACCCAACCCTGGCAGGAGGGGGAAACAGCCAGTCACAATCCTAACCCTAACCCAACCCTGGCAGGAGGGGGAAACAGCCAGTCACAATCCTAACCCTAACCCAACCCTGGCAGGAGGGGGAAACAGCCAGTCACAATCCTAACCCTAACCCAACCCTGGCAGGAGTGGGAAACAGCCGGTCACAATCCTAACCCTAACCCAACCCTGGCAGGAGGGGGAAACAGCCAGTCACAATCCTAACCCTAACCCAACCCTGGCAGGAGGGGGAAACAGCCAGTCACAATCCTAACCCTAACCCAACCCTGGCAGGAGGGGGAAACAGCCAGTCACAATCCTAACCCTAACCCAACCCTGGCAGGAGTGGGAAACAGCCGGTCACAATCCTAACCCTAACCCAACCCTGGCAGGAGGGGGAAACAGCCAGTCACAATCCACTGTGGAGGAATCCTTTATGCACTGTGTCTCTGTGAGAGTCCCGACATCCAACACTTTCCTTTCCCCCAGATAAAACACATTAGAGGAACAGCGTTTCTCCTGTATTCACTCAAACCCTCCGGGACACGCTGCTGTAAACATCACAACCCCTCTTTCCCTTCCTTCATCCACTGATCTGCCTGGTTACAGTAACTAGGACGTCCATGCAGCCGTGTCGGAGCCTCTTGATATTCGTTAGTGGGAATGTTCAGCGAGCGCCACACTGAACCCTGGTCTGGAAACAGCTAACCGTTGCTCTGTGTGTTTAAACAGAAAATCTGGACGACCTTCAGAAGAGGGAAAAGAAAAACACCTGGTGGGCTTATTATCATGTCAAACTCTCTCTTTCTGCATCCCTTCATCTCTCTCTCTACACTCCCTCTCTCTCCATCCCTTCATCCCTCTACACTCCTTTTCTCTCCATCCCTTCATCTCTCTCTCTACACTCCCTCTCTCTCCATCCCTTCATCCCTCTACACTCCTTTTCTCTCCATCCCTTCATCTCCCTACACTCCCTTTAAAAACTCCATCCCTCTCTCTACAACTCTTTTTAACCATCCCTCTCTAAGCTTTTTATCTCCATCCCTCTTCCAATCCCTCGTTTTCTGCCCACCCTTTTTTAACCCTATCCCTCCCTCCCTCCCCCTATCCCACCCTCCCTCCGTCCGGCCTTCCAGAGGGAGGGAGACATAGTGGAGAAGTTGCAGTACAGGTACTCCAAGCCAAACACAACCGACTCAGTGTGAAACCAAAGCTTGCAGCAGAAAGACCCCATACAGGCACAAACACACGCACACAGACACACACACACACACACACACCACTCTCTGCGTACTCACACATGCTAACAAATCACATGATAAAACCTAACGCATGATGACAGGCATGTACATACACACATACAAACACATATTTGAGGTTTTATTATTCTTGCGGGGCCCTCGCAACATTGTTCTCTTTCAAAATTCCTTTTGTCGTAAACCCCTAACTACAGCTGCAAAAGCCTGACAGATACTGGACAGAAATGTGCTTGGCATAAAGGGTCAGGCAAGCAACGTCCAGAATCAGCAGTTTTGTTAGAGCGCTTTCTGTTTTCTTTGCACAAACATGGCTGCAACTTGTAATGGTTTTAGCTACATTAGACCGTTCTTGTAAGATAAAACTCAGTTGGACACGTGTGACCTGTCTCCCTGACAGAGTGGACAGGACCTTGAAGTAAATCAGCCTGACTGGGAAAAACAGCAACGGAAAGATCATAAAAATGACTGCTTGAGCATTACCAAAGATTTTCAACCTTCCCAGATTAAAATATTATTACAGATCAGTACAGAAAATCAAACTATTATTGGTCCAAACAAGAAAGCCAACATAAGCTAATAGCTTATACATGGAGGGTCAGCCAGACCTGGACTCATCGAAGTGTATCGCCACCTTGTGGAAGACGGGACACATGCAAGCTCAACTCATTCACAAACTTTACAAAGTCAAAATGTTTTAAACTTTTTTAATTAACATTATTGCCATGATCTTTAAATTCAGGAAAATCGTTAATAAGAAAATATAAATTTTGCATCTAAAGGGTTCTTATTTCATGCATTAATATTTGATACAAAATGCTTTTGGCTAAAGGGTGTTTACTTCAAAAAAAAAAAAAGATCTTCAAAATTATCTGAGAATTAGCATTAAAACATCACTGATTTGATTTTAAAATGATGCATCAAATATTCCTTTAAAAAAGAGAGATCAAATATATGCCCGGGAACAAACCACAACATCGTTGTCTGTTTCTAGTTAATTATCTAGTCTTGTGAATATAATACTATGCCTATTCTGCACTGGTCTACCCACTTACACATCCTGCAAAAGAGTCCTGCTATTTGCCATTCGATATCAATTGAGCTGAACTATCCCATGGAGACGAACCTCACTGAGACCTTTATAGACCAGGCAATTAGACGGGCAACCACACATCCAAATGAACGCACTAGCAGGACCTAATGCGCAATGTGTGAAGTAAATGTTTCCCTGACAACTGTCTGATTCAAAGCACCCATTGTTAGTTATCAGAAAACAGGAGGCCGACAAATGAGAGGAGCTGAGGAAATAATTACAAGGTTTGGCTTCGAAATTAAGACCCCATCTGTGTAGGGGACAGTTACATAAGACATCGCGAAGAGAGTGGAGCAGGAGAAATGAGAGGAGGAGGGCAGAGGAGACGAGTGGAGAGGAGACGAGGGGAGAGGAAACGAGGGGAGAGGAAACGAGGGCAGAAGAGATGAGGACTGTCATCCCATTTGGAGTCTTTAAATGTATGAAATGTTCCTGAACAAATTGGGTTAAACTCAGCCAGGCCTCGTTCTGGTTCTGTATACCGAGTACCACAAACCCACTCCCCGCCCTTCACACACACACACCCACACAAACACACACACACACAAAAACACACACAAACACTCACACACCCACCCACACACACACACACACAAACCGTCCCCTTACTCCCAGCAAAAACAGGGTTAACAGCCAATGTCAAACGAGGACATCCACCGTCGCATAACGCCTTGACCTGCACTAGCTACGTCCCAAATGGCACACTACCCTCCGGTGCCCTGCTCCGGACCAACCCCCTGGCCGACACCCCCTGTCAGCTCTGGAACAGGGCACCGTTTGGGACAGGGGTTTGTGGCTAAAGCTTCCCCCCAGAATATCAGTAAGCGACTGTTGATCATTGTTTTTCTTTCTCCTCTCTCCACAACCCGGGGTCTTTTCATTGGCCAGCAGGACGCTGAGACGGGCGTTTGGCGAGCGTCGCCAGGGAGAGGTCGATGTCGTAAAAGAGGGGCGGAGCCGAGGCGAGGGAACAGAAGCGTCTTCAACGGCGCCCTAACAAGTGTTCCACTTCAGACCAAGTCTACGATTCGGAGCCAGTCAAAAGCAGTGCCTTGTGAAGGGAACAGGGCGGCATTTGGGAAGTCCCACGGGGGGAGCGTTCCGTTCCCACGCGAGCAGGCCCGACGGGGGCCAGCGCCTGGAACACGGAACACGCCAGAACCCATCCGATTCGACCCGCAGCCGGGGCTGCGGTTAGCTGTTGGCATGGGCGATTAGAATAGGGAAAGCTCCGGAAGGCGGGGGCAGGGTACGACCAGAGTCATTTAGAAACATAACATACGTACAAGGTTGAAGTAACACCACGTTGTAGAGACCGAGCGTTCGGGGTGTATGTCTGTGAGACGGATTTTGATCCTGTTTTGATTTCCACACAAGCATTGGGATCGCTGGGTTAGATCCAGAGCTTAGACTGTAGGAATAGAATAAAAAGTCTGAATTCACCCAAAAAAAGAGACGCCTGTCCTATTAATTTCTATGACCTGGACCATTGCCCTCTCCGGCATGTAGACTACACTGAGCAGCAAAATCCACCACAGAACGCGCACACGTGCACTCGCGCACACGTGCACTCGCGCACACACAAACAACTCTTTCTCAGATGGTTAATCTGAACGCTTATGACAGCGGAGAGTCAGACCAGGCTGAGTGGACCTGCGTGGGACGACCCGGCCAAGGCCAACGAAGAAGACTGGGCCAGAGACCGCACTCCATCCAGACTGGAAACAGACCTGCATGGGCCCACTGGGAGCAGCCGAGACATGGCCTGCGCACACGCGCACGTACACACACATGGGCACACACTCACACACACACATGCGCGCACACACACACACACACACACACAACACACACACACTCATTGACAGAGCTCAGTCATAATAAGAGGACAATATATTTTTAAATGAAATATAATAATAACAGGAGGTAATATACTAACCATGAGGCAACACAATATTTGACGGGAAACTGAGCTGAGAATGGGAAAGTAATAATTCCTCATCATTATAATATGCTCACACACCCATGTTCCCTCACACTGACCTTAACCCAAACCTCAACCTCAGTAACCTAACCTAAACCTAACCCTGATTGGAAATTTCTGCTTAAACCTAACCCCTGATTCTTTCCTAAAGGGGCCGTATCCACATGGTCCATTTTTCATGTTTTATTCAGCATCTGAAGATTTGTATGTAATTATAATAAGCCCATATAGTCACATTCATACAAACACACACAGACACAAACATACCTACTAACACATATACATAGTCACACATAAAAACATAGACACACACACACACACATTTACATAGACACACACACACACATTTACATAGACACACACAAGGGTTGGACCGATCATCAATATGGCTGATTGGATACGATATTCATACTTTTAATAATAATCGGCATTGTTAATTTGTTTGATATGACTGCCGATAAAATACTTTTTAAATGCGCTTCTCTGGCAGCCGCATCTCTGAAAGGTTTTTTCTTTTGTGGCTCAATGTCCCGCCCACGGAATTATCAGATTGGTTATACATCACCAGTAAATAGCCAATCAACACTGTATGTCACTGATTGGCTATTTACTGATGATGTATAGAAAACTTAAAGTTACAGTAAAGTTTTACTTTATTAATACATTTTTTACTGGAAGGAAACAAAGATGACAAAGATTGTAATCAGTCAAATGTACCTGATTTGGGGAACTGACATTTTATCTAAATAAAATGTCAGTTCACAAGAAAAGCTGCTAGGAGCTCCATGCATTTTATTCTTTAATATATAATGTTTAAATGCTCTGTTTTCTAGTATTTCATTGATCATATTTTTAAATGCACGTAAAGAAAGTTTTGTGTTGGAGTTTGTGCTACTTAAAACTTCGACAGAAAAATATGCATTTTTACTGGAAATGTATATAATTCCCAAATATTGGTCATTGGTCGTCTTGATCACTAATAATCAATATTTGCATCAACCCTGAAAAAAAACATATTTGGTGGACCCCTAACACACGCATATACACAGACACACACACAATCAAACACACATACATACACACACTCGCATACATTCACAAACAACATAAACACACACACATACACTTACAGATACATATACACACACACACAAAAAAACACATCCATAGCACTTATTGTGATTCCCTCCCAGCAGACAGTGGGAGTGTTGCTATGCTAGATGACACAGCCCAGTCGGAGGATATCCCTTCTGTTGTCAGCCATTTGTTGACTAATTCCTGCACCCCTCGAGCTCAAAGGAACGCCTAACGTCTGGGAACCTTCATTCCGCATCGCAACACAGACTCATGTGACAGGTGCCCTGGGTTCCCAGACGAGATATCAAACTGGCGCATTTGTGTTTAGTTAGATTTTTCAGGACCAAATCAAACAGAGGCCGGATCAAACAAAAGAAGATGAATGGCACTTCTGTCAGGTGACTAGGTAACACCAGGTTTCTCTTTCTTCTGTCAGGTGACTAGGTAACACCAGGTTTCTCTTTCTTCTGTCAGGTGACTAGGTAACACCAGGTTTCTCTTTCTTCTGTCAGGTGACTAGGTAACACCAGGTTTCTCTTTCTTCTGTCAGGTGACTAGGTAACACCAGGTTTCTCTTTCTTCTGTCAGGTGACTAGGTAACACCAGGTTTCTCTTTCTTCTGTCAGGTGACTAGGTAACACCAGGTTTCTCTTTCTTCTGTCAGGTGACTAGGTAACACCAGGTTTCTCTTTCTTCTGTCAGGTGACTAGGTAACACCAGGTTTCTCTTTCTTCTGTCAGGTGACTAGGTAACACCAGGTTTCTCTTTCTTCTGTCAGGTGACTAGGTAACACCAGGTTTCTCTTTCTTCTGTCAGGTGACTAGGTAACACCAGGTTTCTCTTTCTTCTGTCAGGTGACTAGGTAACACCAGGTTTCTCTTTCTTCTGTCAGGTGACTAGGTAACACCAGGTTTCTCTTTCTTCTGTCAGGTGACTAGGTAACACCAGGTTTCTCTTTCTTCTGTCAGGTGACTAGGTAACACCAGGTTTCTCTTTCTTCTGTCAGGTGACTAGGTAACACCAGGTTTCTCTTTCTTCTGTCAGGTGACTAGGTAACACCAGGTTTCTCTTTCTGAAGAGTAACAACAAGGAAAACAAAGACCACACAAAACTGACAAGGAACAAGCAGCAGGAAAAAGACCAAACTATCAAGGCAAAGAACATTATTCTTTTTTCTTTTCTTTTTTCTATTTTAAAACGGAAGAATTAGGACAAAGGATAAACCATGAATGAACAGTCTATGGTATGGATTTGTATCTACATTTGGCAAAACACACAGCAACATATGTACACACACAGGTGTGATCCATGAGCCTGCTGTGTGCAATGTTTCTATGTTGTGAAGAGAAGTTTCATCGTCTGAAAGATTGTTCCTCCTCATCCATCAAACAACTGACCCTCCTCTTCCTCGTCTATTAAAAAACGGACCTTCCTCTTCCTCATCCATTAAACACCTGACCTTTTTCTTTTTGATCAATTAAACAACTGACACTCCTCTTCCTCATTGATTAAATAACAGCCCTTCATTTTCCTCATCCATTAAACAACTGTCCTTTCTTTTCCTCATCTATTAAACAACTGAATTCCTCTTCCTCATCAATTAAAAAACTGACCTTCCTCTTCCTCATCCATTTAACAACTGACCTTCCTCTTTTTGATCCATTAAACAACTGACCTTCCTCTTCCTCAACCATTAAACAACAGTCCTTACTCTTCTTCATCCATTAAACAACCCTTCCCTCCTTTTCCTCATCCATTAAACAACTGACCTCCCTCATCCATTAAACAACTCAGCTTCCTCATCCATTAAACAACTGACCTTCCTCATCCGTTAAACATCTGACCATCTTTTTCATTCATTAAATAACTGTACTTCCTCTTTCACATCCATTAATCTACAGACCTTCCTCTTCCACATCCATTACACAACTGACCTTCCTCTTCTTCGCCCATTAAAATAATGTCCTTTTTCTTCTTCATCCAATAAACAACTGTCCTTCCTCTTTTTCATCAAATAAAACATCTGTCCATCGTAATCATCCAATAAACATAGCCCAGATGTATGGGGTTGGGACCCTGTAAAATGTTGGGACGCTGTGTAAATGTAAAGGAAAACAAAATGCAATTATGTTCAAATCATTGAAACCCTATATTTAATAGAAAATAGTACAAAGACATCATATCAGATTTTGAAACAGAGAAATGTTAGTTTCTTGAAAAATACATGCCAAATTTGATACCTGCAAAACATTTAAAAGAAGCTGGGACATGGGCAACAAAAGACAGGAAAAGTTGTCTGATGCAACAAGAAACCAGGCAAGCCTAGTTCAGCCGGCCCGCAATAGAAAGATACGAACCCAGATCGCCCATGTGAAAGGCTGTGTCGTTAACCACTACACCACGGAGCTGTACATTTGCCAGGTGTCAGTATAGCCTCTTGTCTCGCTCCTGAACAAATCCTATTTAGCCACTGGCCTTTTTAATAGTTAATTGGCCGTTCATGAATGAAATTGATACAGTTAAACTGAATAACGTTTCTTACTAAGTTTACCTCCCCCACAAATAGTAGCTATGTATTGCATTTGCCCCTGGCCGTTTTAACCGTGTATTAGCGAGTAATAAGCTTAACCGGTATCTACTAACTTACTGGAATAGTCATAAGTCTGCCAAAACAATTTCATTTCATGGCATAGGAACGTATTTTTTACATTCATGGCCAAAAACCTTACTTTTTTCTTTCCTTCATGAATGACATTTATACAATAACTATCAATAAAGGTGACGATAACTAACTTTTTCATAAAGTGAAAAGACGAAAGAATCGTGGAATCTACCAGAAATAATAAATAAATGTTGCTCTCAATAGATTCCAATGTAGGTCTTCCATATGAGAGACAATGTCTTTAACCAATACGCCACGACATTACGACAAGTTTCAGCAGTCGCTCCATTGAGGATTGTTTAAAACTCTACCATCCAAAGACAAAACCAACAAGATCCAGAACCTTCTAGGCCTGAGTTCATTTAAGATGGGCTGAAATGTAGTGGAAAACAGTCCTGTGGTCTGACAAATCAAAATTTGAAAGAAATTTGGGGAATCATGGACACGGAAAGAGGAGAGGGACCATCCGGGTTGTTATCAGTGAACAGTTCAAAAGCCAGCATCTGTGATGGTATCGGGGTGCATTAGTACACATGGCATGGGTGATTGCACATCTGTGAAGGCACCATTAATGTTGAACAATATATACAGGTTTTCAGCAACATATGCTGCCGTCCAGACAATGTCTTTTTCAGGGAAAGCCTTGCTTTTTTGAGCATATTCTGTAATAGAGTCCGGGTGCTAAACTGGCCTGCCTGCAGTCCAGACCTGTCACCCACTGAAAACATTTGGCCCATTATGAAACGCACAATACGACAAAAGGAGACCCTGAAATGTTGAGCAGCTGAAATCCTATATCAAGCAAGAATGGGAAAACGTTTCACTCTCAAAACTACAGCAATTGGTCTCCTCAGTTCCCAAACACTTGTAGTATTGTTAAAAGAAGAGGTGATGCAACACAGTGGTAAACATGCCCCTGTCCCAACATTTTTGAAACATGTTTCTGGCATCAAATTCAAAATGGGCATGTATTTCTCCAAAAACTATAACATTTCACAGTTTCAATATTTGATATGTTGTCTTTGTTCTTTTTTCAATTATCTATAAGGATGAATGATTTGCACATCATTGCATTCTGTTTTTATTTGAATTTTACGTAGCAACCCAACTTTTTAGGAAACAGGGTTGTACATGGTTACTACTCCTCAAAGGCTAAAAACGTGGTTTTGACTGATTAAAAACCAGGGGATAAGATTACATTTAATTGTAATTCATATTCAATGCTTGATTTGGGCACAAGCTCCTCAGAACTGAGAACCAGGCCTCAAACGTTCTACTGCTTCAGCTCCTATTCCTGCTATAGGTCATTGTTTTCCAAAAAAAACTTCTGTTCCACTTACAGAACATTAGTTAAATAGTACTGTGGAACTTCGGTTCCTCTAATGGAACATTAGTCAAAAAGTACTGTGAAGCTTCTGTACTAAAATATAAAGAGTGCCAGTATGCAGAAACCCGTCCTAGGACTTTTTTTCAGTTCAGGTGAAGCACTGTGAATGGCAGGAAATAATGATGAGTAGAGAAACGCAACACTCACCTTGAAGCGAAACTGCAGAGAAGAGAGGAGTGTTCCACAAATAAAAGCGAAAGGAGTGGGAAAGAGGAAAAAGATGTAAGAAGACAAGGAGAGAAAGCACAGAACAGAGCCAGGTTAATATAAGCAGGAACATTCTAAAATCATTTTTACTTTGAGAATTTCACTGTAACTTCAACTAAGGGAGATCTGTTGTGAGGGTTCTACTGGGATATGGCACAGTGCATTGGTTCTACGAATATCAAAACAGAACACTGGACAGACAGGAAAGGGAAGAAAGAGGGAGGGAGGGAGGGAGGACAAGAGGAGGAGGATTTGAATAGAGAGATGGAGGACATGAAGAGAAAGACAGAAGGAGAGGTGGAAAGATTGAGGGATACATATATATATGGATGAGAGAAAGAGGGACAGAGCAGATCGAAAGCTACAACAAAGATGAAATGAAAGAGAACGACACAGACAGGTCCCTATAAAATGCAGGTTTGGAGATGTTACTGACAAAGACCCACTAACTGGAAGGCCTGTTTTCACCTGTAGGGGGCTGCAGTGAGGCACCTTATGATCTTTCTGATCTGAAGCACGCAAGAAGGAAATGAACACTTTTAGAAAATAACCCACAATTCCCCCTGTTTTTCTGACAAACCCGTTTCTCCTCCAGCTTCAAATGCATCATGTTCTGTGTCTGTCTTTCCATTTCTCATAGCCAAACATTTGCCTTGGCCCCAGCACTGATCGCTGATTTTCGGATCCATTTCTCGACGTATGGAGTTGCTCAATCCACCTCAATTACCATCACATGAAATGAAATACATATCCCAAATACATGTAGCTCAAAGCAAGGCAAGGGTGTGTGTTTGTGCGTGTGTGTTGTTCACTTTTCATAATACCAAATTTCTTCTTAGTCAGACAAACAGGAAAACATGAAACTAATCGATCAATCACACCAGCACAAGCAGGACAATCTTCATTTTTCGAACTAACTAAACACACACACACACACAAACTCAACCCTTTCAATGTGAAGCCCTGGCGGCTGTCTCTGCTGCCTGGGTTTTGATTACTCTGGGAGGGAACAGAGCGAGGCCCGCACGCCGTATTATCCCAGTCGATGCTGACGGCTGTCACCTATTGTTTTGTGTTGGATCTGAGGGTAGAGGGAAGCTTCGAGATGATCGGCGCTTTCCAGCCCAAGTTGACAGGTGTCGGGAAATATAGAGAATACGGATTGTAATTGGTGCATAATTCAACACACAATCTTTTCCCCTCCGTGTCGTTCATTTCACTTTTTCTCATCTTCTCTCTTGCAGACGTTTCCGTCGCTTCCTGTCTTCGATTTCCAACACTGTAACTCCTCCGTTCCTTCACTGGATTATAACTGATCTCTCAGGTCCACGGTCGTTGCTCCAAAGCCTCCTCTGTCGGTGGCATGGATGGAAAAAGGAGCGACAGACGGGGAGTGTGTGTGAGTGTGTCTCCGTCAACCACCCGTCAGTTGTGAATATGGTGCCGATAAAGACTGACTACTGTGGCCTGTCAATTGCCCATAGGTTCTTCTGAGGGGTTCATAAGGGTGAGATAGAGACACACGTCCTTCTACCCTTCCTAGAGGAAACTCTGGCACACACAATGCACAACCCCATACACAACACACACACTGTACCCAAGACCACACAACACACACACATTACACAAGACCACACAACATACACACTGTACCCAAGACCACACAACACACACACATTACACAAGACCACACAACACACACACTGTACCCAAGACCACACAACACACACACATTACACAAGACCACACAACACACACACAGTACCCAAGACCACACAACACACACACAGTACCCAAGACCACACAACACACACACACAGTACCCAAGACCACACAACACACACACATTTACATAAGACCACACAACACACACACACATTCCACAAAACCACACAACACACACACATTACACAAGACCACACAACACACACACACATTCCACAAAACCACACAACACACACACATTTACATAAGACCACACAACACACACACATTGCACAATAAAACACATCACACTCACATTACACACATATGTCGACATCAAAACATATTCTAAAAGTAGAATTAATGGATAACTTCTATGCTCTGCATAAATTACAGATATCCCCTGATTAACAGTAAAAAAAATGCCTTGCCTACATTAAACCATACCTTACGAATGTGGTTGAATCTGGGAATCATTTAATAAAGACAGTATTTGGTTGAATTTAGATAAGAGGGGCTGATTTGTTTTTTTTACACTGGCCTGACATAGCAGGTTCTGAATCAACAGCACAATGACAGGAGATTCAGATTTACATCGGCTGCAAGTAGACACTTCTGGTCATTGTGGTATATTATGATGGAAATTTGGGGGACAACATTGTGACTCCCTGGTCTTATGGACTGAGCGTATTTAATTCCAAGTCAAGCACCGTCCGTAGTTTACAATAAAACACAGTATGTCTTTAACATAATGGACTGCTTTTTAAACAGGGAGGTGTGCATTATGGGCATGATTAACTACAGAGAAGAATAAAATGAATTGCATTTCATTAGCTTAATTGTTCCACAGAACTATTTAGCATAAACACACACACACACACACAGTCACTACAGCCAGCAGAGAAAGAACAATTAGTAGTTCTAAAGAAAACAGCAAGGGTTCAGAATGGGTTCTAGTGGGCTTCTAGGAGGTTCTAAAGGCGCTCCCAAAGGGGACAAGAGCTCAAGCATCTTCCTGAGAGCCTTAGCCTGTCATGTTATTTAGCGCTGTGCCGGGAAGAATGACGTTTGACAATTTGAAAGGGCCCATTAAGTCTAGTTACTCGTGGTCAGTAATTTAGGGATATGGTTCTGCGTCCCAAATGGGACCCTGGGTCCCAGGTTGTGCCCAGAGCACTGGTAGAAAGTAGTGGACTATGCAGGGAATGGGATTCATTTGGAAAGAGTGTGTATTAACCACCCTAAGGAAAAGGTTAGCTCAGCAAAGGCCCTTTCAGACAGACACACACAGTGAGAATAAAGCTATTTTTGACTCAGCATCATTCATTATTACATTTATACCGGACTGAGCTGGAGATGGAAGGAATCCTACACTGGCCTACAATTCATTATCACCAATTAAACCCAAGTCAACTAAAATACGAGTGACACACTCGGGTCCTTGTGAATACCGAAATAGCCAGGCTGTCCGCAAACGTGGGAATAAAGCAACACGAATATAAAGTAGACATACACAGTGGCCTATTACTTCACCAAAGAACACAGAACGAGGGGAAGTGAGGGGGGGAGTAGGAGAGACAGGGGAGGGGAGAATGGGGGAGAGAAGAGAGAGAATGAGAAATGAGGAGAAAGAGAGAGAAGGGGGAGCGAGGAGGACTGAAACGTAATCCACCAGGAGATGTAAAACCAGAAATACACACACTGAAACAACCATAAAAATAGTATAAATAGAACAGGCAATGCCATTCAAGTGGATGACGGCGTAATTCGTGGACAGGCCCCCGAGACCAACAACACATTAAGTTCACCAATCAACCTGACAGGACGGGAAGTGCCAAGTCTGTCCTCTTTGTTCCTTTTCAATGGACGCCGCTTGCACCTTTTGCTATTTAAGGGCTGACTTTGGGTCATGAAAAGCGGTCCAACTTTGAGCACACAGTGGTGCATCAATGATGGTGATGAGTTACTCCCCCTCACCAGATATGGTTGAAGTACAGGGCAGTATAACCACGGACATACATCCATATCTGACCAGGGCCGAAACACTCCTGGTTGTTTTTCTCCTGCCTCCTGGTTAATTGCGCTCACCTGTTATGCCATATCTGAACAGTTCCCAGATCAGAAGGAGAGAGTTGCAAACCACCAGAGTGTTTCGGCCCTCCAGCACCGGAAGTCAACAGCCCCGGTACAGTGTGATATAACATCACACCTGGATGGAGAAGGGGACGTCTGAGTAGCAGGTCTTGCTGATATATATTCAGAAATTGATTTAAAGAACACGAAAAAATATATATATACAGAATATCAGAAATATCACCGTGTACCATAGTAAACACATTTATGGTGTTCATAAGCATTAAAGATGCATTCTGGGGCTTTGTATAAACCATTAACAGAATCACTTTCATCCCGCAATTAGCCACGAGATTCCAAGTGTTTAAAAGCAAGTGATTTCAAGGGGCACATATCAGCAATTGCGTGATATGGCACACTATTCAGGGACCCTTTCTGGCTCGACAGTGCCAGTTGAACAACCAGCGGCCCAGAATGCACCTTTAAGTGAGCCACAGATGTTGTGTGCCAGTCAAAGTGACTGGAGAGGTGCTTCATCGTGCTGGGTGATTCTGATTGGCTATTAGTGACACGTTCCGTGCTGCAGTCAAGACAGTGAAAGAGGCACATTACAGCTCAGTGTCACTAACAGGAAGTGACATCACCACTCACTTGCCCAGGTAGTCCCAGACTATCCCTCCCATTGGCTGAGAGCCAAAGGTCACAGGGGTGGCAACCTGCCGAGGCTCATGGGAACGCCACAGGTGAGAGCGAGAGGGCAGAGGCAGAGACGACTGTCTGAGAGCCAACACACAGATGAGATTGTGGGCACACACACAGACACACACACAGACACACACACAGACACACATGCTCACACAGATGCTCAGACACGCACACACACACACCAATACACACATGGAAAAGAAGGAAAATGGGATGGATATACAGGAGTTCTCAAAACCAAGTAAATCAAAGATAAGGGAAAAATATCAAGAAACAAAAAAGACAGAGAAAAACAGATGACTGAATGTCCAAACTTTTGTCTGGTACTGCATGTCCTCACTACTGGAAGTCATGCAGGATGAGTCAACCTGGATAAATCAGCCTGGATTAGCCATCCTCAAATAGTCATCCTGGATTAGTAAACCTGGATAAATCATCCTGGATTAGTCAGCCTGAATTAGTCAGCCTGGATAAATCATCCTGGTTTAGTCAACCTGGAGAAGTCATCCTGGATTAGTCAGCCTGGATAGGTCAGCCTGGATAGGTCAG
Organism: Esox lucius; assembly: GCF_011004845.1. Lineage (NCBI taxonomy): Eukaryota > Metazoa > Chordata > Actinopteri > Esociformes > Esocidae > Esox > Esox lucius. The sequence goes on along the minus strand of NC_047586.1, from coordinate 3,986,595 downwards.
CCTGTATATTTGCTAAATGTCACAGTGTGTGGAGATGCTGCTTCCAGACATGTTAATGTTAAGTTAGATTCATTCACTTTAGAAGAGGAATAGAAACAGGATTCAAAAACAGACTGTAGAGGTTTTCAAATGGGGTTTTGGGTTGAACAAGTGTTACAGGACAGGGGTTTAGTTTTGGGTTGAACTAGTGTTACAGGGCATGGGTTTAGTTTGGGTCGAACTAGTGTTACAGGGCAGGGGTTTAGTTTGGGTTGAACTAGTGTTACAGGGCAGGGGTTTAGTTTTGGGTTGAACTAGTGTTACAGGGCAGGGGTTTAGTTTTGGGTTGAACTAGTGTTACAGGACAGGGGTTTAGTTTTGGGTTGAACTAGTGTTACAGGACAGGGGTTTAGTTTTGGGTTGAACTAGTGTTACAGGACAGGGGTTTAGTTTGGGTTGAACTAGTGTAAGAGGGGAGGGGTTTAGTTTGGGTTGAACTAATGTAAGAGGGGAGGGGTTTAGTTTTGCGTTGAACTAGTGTTACAGGACAGGGGCTTAGTTTTGAGTTGAACTAGTGTCACAGGGCAGGGGTTTAGTTTAGAGTTGAACTAGTGTCACAGGGCAGGGGTTTAGTTTTGAGTTGAACAAGTGTCACAGGGCAGGGGTTTAGTTTTGAGCTGAACCAGTGTAAGAGGGGAGGGGTTTAGTTTGGGTTGAACTAGTGTTACAGGACAGGGGTTTAGTTTTGCGTTGAACTAGTGTTACAGGACAGGGGCTTAGTTTTGAGTTGAACTAGTGTCACAGGGCAGGGGTTTAGTTTAGAGCTGAACCAGTGTCACAGGGCAGGGGTTTAGTTTTGAGTTGAACCAGTGTCACAGGGCAGGGGTTTTGCCAGGGCAAGTGATTGATCTCACCAATTGCAGAGGTGGGCATTTAAAGGCTAGGGCTTATGACCTCTGACATGATGGCTTATGTCAGCTGATGGGTTATGACCTCTGACATGGAAGCACTCTGATCTACAAGACCATACATGGACTGGGGAACTGCAATCACACACTTGCATCTCACACACACACACAAACACACACTCCCTTACTTCTCCAATTCATTGATCTTCTTGTCCTTGTCATTTTTCTCATTCTCCATCTCCCTGAGGATCTCCAGCAGCCGATCCACCTCCGCCTGCGCCCTCCCAGAATCCTCTCTGTGCCGAGTTACTTCCTGTTCCAGAGTGGCGATGCGTTCGGACAGCTCTGTGTTGGCCTGGGCCTCCAATGTGGCATTCTGGGCCTGGAGATAGACCAGGGGACAGAGGTCAGGTTGATAGAGACAGAGGTCAAGATTCAAGACAACACAGCATGCCAGTGGTTTGGGTTTGGCCAGAACCTTCGCGAGGGCCTTCTGGAGAAAAACATTTGAAAGACAATGAATCACTGAAACACACACACACACACGTTTCCTGTGTACTCATGAATCCCCACATTAACTACGAGGCCATTAGGCTTTATGAGTATGTGCATGTCTCTTCCTGACTGGGCTCTCAGCCTCCATACAGCTGTTCTCACTGTGGCTGTGTTCTTTGGACGTGACTCTAACACCCATCTGAGCTCAGAGAGGGGCCTTCTCAAGCACAACGCGCACACTTTTGTTTTCACATCTCTCTCGTTCCCTTGTTCCCGCTTCGCTCTTTCTCTTTCTCTCTTTCCTCGCTCCTAATGTCTCCATGGCTGCGACGCAGGCCTCTGCCCAAACCCAACAGCTATAAATCATACAGGGGGTTCGGGTTAGCAGAGGGACAAAATGACACACGTGCGCGCACACACACACACGCATACACACAGAAAAGCCAGCCAGGCACCTGCTCAGACTGTTAAAGGAGTCCTTGAGAGGGCTTGATGAGGAGCTCAGGTCCAGAGGAGGTGAAGGTGGCCCCCTAAGGTTAGTGGTTGGCTAAGGCTGGTTGAAAGCACAACGGCTGCCCATGTAAGACACGGCTGGCTCTCCATCTGCTCATCTCCCCCTGCCTGTCCGAGGGACTAGATGGGGTTGATGAACTCATGCTTATCATTTTTAGGTATGCTTCCCAGCTCGAAGTTAGATTCTGCAGTCATCGCTATCTGGCGGAAGCACACTGTCTGGACATGTGGCAGCTAGCATGCTGATGTAGTATACAGTCTAAATATCCCTTTAAGCATTAGCGTGGATGGAAGCAGCTGGGTCATGGGTTTTCTAAGAAGCCGTGTTGGGTTGAGGGCTCAAGGCTGCAGAGTTTTATTTTATTCTCTTATGTAAATTTTTATTACACTCAAATGGCAGTCAATTAAAAGCAACAGCCCTGATCGTACACATTGTCGTGTAAAATACAAGCCATTTAAAAGCAAAACGCATTCTAAGAGTGTAAAGACGGGAGCTGAAGAACATGCAGTGTCCATTCAGTGGGATGGTGTGCGTGTGTGTGTGCGTGTGTGTGTGTGTCTGCAGACATTCTTTAGCTTGTTTCAACATAAAGATCATTCCCCACATCTTCCTGTCTACACTGCAAAGTCTGTCAGCATGGACGTATCCACATACATTTATGTCTATTGGCCCTTGAACTGAGTTCAGACACTGGGAGATGCTTCGCATTAAATCTAACTGCTTGACCCATCAGAAAACCCAATTCACCCCCCGTAAATGGGGTCATTCTGGATGAGGTGTGAACTCCAGGGCAACAATACAATAAAAGCTGCAATGATGGTGTGTCTACGGTGGGAAATGGAAACAAGAATACTCTCCAGTCTCTCCAGTATCAGTCAGTATCAGAGTCTCTCCAGTATCAGTCAGTATCAGAATCTCTCCAGCATCAGTCAGTATCAGTCTCTCCATTATCAGTCAGTATCAGAGTCTCTCCGGTATCAGTCTCTCCATTATCAGTCAGTATCAGAGTCTCTCCGGTATCAGTCTCTCCATTATCAGTCAGTATCAGAGTCTCTCCATTATCAGTCAGTATCAGAGTCTCTCAAGTATCAGTCAATATCAGAGTCTCTCCAGTATCAGTCAGTATCAGAGTCTCTCCAGTATCAGAGTCTCTCCATTATCAGTCAGTATCAGTCTCTCAAGTATGAGTCAGTATCAGAGTCTCTCCAGAACCAGAGTCTCTCCAGTATCAGTCAGTATCAGAGTCTTTCCAGTGTCAGTCAGTGTCAGAGTCTCTCCATTATCAGTCAGTATCAGAGTCTCTCAAGTATCTGTCAGTATCAGAGTCTCTCCATTATCAGTCAGTATCAGAGTCTCTCCAGTATCAGAGTCTCTCCATTATCAGTCAGTATCAGAGTCTCTCAAGTATCAGTCATAATCAGAGTCTCTCCAGTATCAGTCAGTATCAGAGTCTCTCCAGTATCAGAGTCTCTCCATTATCAGTCAGTATCAGTCTCTCAAGTATGAGTCAGTATCAGAGTCTCTCCAGAACCAGAGTCTCTCCAGTATCAGTCAGTATCAGAGTCTTTCCAGTGTCAGTCAGTGTCAGAGTCTCTCCATTATCAGTCAGTATCAGAGTCTCTCAAGTATCTGTCAGTATCAGAGTCTCTCCATTATCAGTCAGTATCAGAGTCTCTCCAGTATCAGAGTCTCTCCATTATCAGTCAGTATCAGAGTCTCTCCAGTATCAGTCAGTATCAGAGTCTCTCCAGTATCAGTCAATATCAGAGTCTCCAGTATCAGTCAATATCAGAGTCTCTCCAGTATCAGTCTCTCCATTATCAGTCAGTATCAGAGTCTCTCCATTATCAGTCAGTATCAGAGTCTCTCCATTATCAGTCAGTATCACAGTCTCTCCAGTATCAGTCAGTATCAGAGTCTCTCCAGTATCAGTCAGTCATCCATCCATTCAGGTCAGCTCAGCTAACATCCAGCAGCGCTCCTCTTTCTGAAACCTCAAAATGGAGAACAGTCTCTGTGAGGCCGACACCATCCAGGTCGGGTCCAGGCCTCATCCTCCTGGCGTGCCTACACAGGCCAGAACCGTCCACCCAACCAGGCCCAGGCCTCATCCTCTTGGCATGCCTACACAGGCCAGAACCGTCCACCCAACCAGGCCCAGGCCTCATCCTTCTGGCGTGCCTACACAGGCCAGAACCGTCCACCCAGCCAGCCAGGCCCAGGCCTCATCCCCCTGGCATGCCTACACAGGCCAGAACCGTCCACCCAACCAGGCCCAGGCCTCATCCTCTTGGCATGCCTACACAGGCCAGAACCGTCCACCCAACCAGGCCCAGGCCTCATCCTCTTGGCATGCCTACACAGGCCAGAACCGTCCACCCAACCAGGCCCAGGCCTCATCCTTCTGGCGTGCCTACACAGGCCAGAACCGTCCACCCAGCCAGCCAGGCCCAGGCCTCATCCCCCTGGCATGCCTACACAGGCCAGAACCGTCCACCAAGCCAGGCCCAGGGCTCATCCTCCTGGCGTGTCTACACAGGCCAATGTCAGCTTTATATGGGCTGTTAGTAGACAAGGCTGTTGGAACCTGTAATGATGTTATTATTCCTAGGGGTTTGGTGCTGCTGGACCAATGACAGGGCTGGACAGGTTTCCACAACGACCGCCAGAACCACGTCGTTTGCAGGGGAGGACTGAGAGACGAGCCAGAGTGTGTCTCACAGAGAGAGGGTGTGTGTGTACGTGTGTATCTGTGTGTGTGTGTGTGTGCTTATGTCAGTTAACAAATGAGTAAACATAAACATGCAGAAATCTGTGGTAAAAGCTCAAATTAGCGGTAAATGTTAAAATAACACAACCCTTAACTAACACGCCTATTAGTCAAAGACCCTAATAACACAACTATTAGTCAAAAACATTAATAACACAACTATTAGTCAGAGAACTTGGACAGTGTAGAGGCATCAGCCAGAGGATGTGGTCAGGTGAATTGTGATGATTCCAAATGAACACACACAAACAACAGATGCACAAAGACACACACAGTCTGGGGATTGAAAACGTGTCAGACGGAGACAACACATAATTCAGCCCATTATGGGCGAGGGAAAAGATCATGAGCAAAGGAACGAGGCAGAAAGGAAATTAATCTGTCCTTATGAGTAAGGCAGACAGGACAGCTGTGTGTACATTTCTTAGACTAGTGCTCTTGAACCCGTGTGTGTGTGTGTCTTTCATGAGTGTGCGTGTGTTTAGGCGTGTGTATTGCTGTTCCACCTGCAGTAGTTAGTTCACTACAACGACCAGTACAGACAGTTTCCCTGCAGTGTCAATTCTGCTGGAGCTGCTTCTGTCTGAAACTGAAAACTTCAAGACAGATAGAAATGGTCCATGACGGATGTTAGAAGCCCTGACTACAACACTGGGGTCAGGCCCGGCTCCAGGACCAAGTAACTGAGGGGGCTGTTAAAAATGGCGAGGGGGCTAATTGGTTTTTGGGCTATTTTACAGCTATTTTCGATATTGTAGGGTTTTGAAAACGTAAACTGGGGGGCAGAAAATACATCCTTGTGGCGCCGGGTCTGACTGAGGTTCAGACCCGACAGGATCTGAGAGAGTGGCCCAGCACGTCCGACTGTGTATGAGATCCATTCCACTCCGGTTCTGACCAGGCACTTAAAACCACGGCACAGAAGTCCAGTTCGCCACAGGCCTTCACAAAGAAGTGGTCCTCAGCGCGTCTAGTCTTTGGTGTCTGTGGTCCTCAGAAGTCCTCATTGTCAATGGTCCTCAGTGTCTGTGGTCTTCAGTGTCTGTGGTCCTCAGTGTCTGTGGTCCTCAGTGTCTGTGGTCCTCAGTGTCTGTGGTCCTCCTTGGTCTTCAGTGTCTATGGTCTTCAGTGTCTGTGGTCTTCAGTGTATGTGGTCCTCTGTGGTCTTCAGTGTCTGTGGTCCTCAGTGTCTGTGGTCCTCAGTTTCTTTGGTCTTCAGTGTCAGCGTTCCTCAGTGTCTGTGGTCCTCTGTGGTCTTCAGTGTCTGTGGTCTTCAGTGTCAGTGGTCCTCTGTGGTCTTCAGTGTCTGTGGTCCTCAGTGTCTGTGGTCCTCAGTTTCTTTGGTCTTCAGTGTCAGCGTTCCTCAGTCTCTGTGGTCCTCTGTGGTCTTCAGTGTCTGTGGTCTTCAGTGTCAGCGGTCTTCTGTGGTCTTCAGTGTCTGTGGTCCTCAATGTCTGTGGTCCTCTGTGGTCTTCAGTGTCTGTGGTCTTCAGTGTCTGTGGTCTTCAGTGTCAGTGTTTCTCAGTGTCTGTAGTCCTCTGTGGTCTTCAGTGTCTGTGGTCTTCAGTATCAGTGGTCCTCAGTGTCTGTGGTTCTCAGTGTCTGTGGTCCCCTGTGGTAATCAGTATCTGTGATCCTCTGTGGTCTTCAGAGCCTGTGGTCTTCAGAGGCTTAGCCCACTAGACATTCAGGTCACCCAAACCCAACTCTTGTTGGCTCAGCAAGGTAACTTCACAACTCGCATGCTTATTTAACTATGCACAGATGCTCTCTCACCACTTGAACAGTTTTGTTATTCCTTTCCCTCTTCTGTGGGGTACGCTCATTGACAAACAGATGTTAAATCTGTTCTAGGGCCACCTCTCTCACAGCCTGTAGCTTCATGACCACAGGCAGAGGGGACATGTCAATAATGTCAATGGTTGAATGACCACGACTAAGCTTCCTAAGTCGCTCCCCTGACTCCCCCGACAACATTACATTTATGTCCAGGATCCCCTGGCTGTTTGTTTTCGTGACTCCAGCATGCACTACTTAGTTCATTCATTCAGGTCAATGTTACAGTCGTGTCACACCGGCGCTTGTACCTGGTGAGTATCTCATAATGAAATGCACATTGTTTTCCCACTTTTAGCATCGGCCCATTTTATATATATATATGAATGTGTGAGAGAGCACACCTTGAATAACAAGATCCTATCTGGAAACGTATCCCTCTACTGGGATTGGTGAGTGAACACGGGCTGGGAGGTCCTGGCAAAACGACTTCATCCACTGACTGAGCCAGAATCAGTTAACAGAACTCCATTGGCTTATGTTTTCATGCCAACTCTGAGAGGAGATGGTTAGGCAGTGGTTAACTCTGATATAATAACTGAGGTATAATATCAGATATAATGTCCACCGAGGACTGAGGTATTATATCAGATATAATGTCCACAGAGGACTGAGGTATTATATCAGATATAATGTCTACCGAGGACTGAGGTATTATATCAGATATAATGTCCACCGTGGACTGAGGTATTATATCAGTTATAATGTCCACCGTGGACTGAGGTATTATATCAGTTATAATGTCCACGAGGACAGAGATATTATATCAGATATAATGTCTACCGAGGATTGAGGTATTATATCAGATAAAATTTCCACCGTGGACTGAGGTATTATATCAGATATAATGTCCACCGAGGACTGAGGTATTATATCAGATATAATGTCCACCGAGGACTGAGGTACTATATCAGAAATAATGTCCACCGAGGACTGAGGTATTATATCAGATGTAATGTCCACCGAGGACTGAGGTATTATATCAGACATAATGTCCACCGAGGACTGAGGTATTATATCAGATATAATGTCCACCGAGGACTGAGGTATTATATCAGATATATTGTCCACTGAGGACTGGGGTATTATATCAGATATAATGTCCACCGAGGACTGAGGTATCATTCACACCCTGATTGTGTATGTGTCTCTTCCCGTCTGTATATGTGTCACGTCCCGTCTGTCTATGTGTCACATCCTGGCAGGCTTGCAGGATTGCCGTGCCAGTGAGATCCAACGCCCTCTCTCCCTCATTTGGAGCACAGACACCTGATTGTGTTCCTGACCACAGTCCATCTTTGTTCTCCACGCAAGTATAACATTGTTCTGTTTTTGTGTGTTGGGTTCTGTTTAGTTATGTCTTAGTTCTTTTCATCAAACGCCCTCCATTCCCCCTCTGCATGTGTCCTGCCTCCATGCTTCAACATTACAGTACACATCGCTTTTAGAAGAGCGAATGCCAGTATCGTCGAGACGTGAGGATATTTTGTTTGGGAGAATTACTGTATTTAATGACTGTAATAGCCGTGTTAATTCGCGTGCGAGCAGGCATTTCATGAACACCTTACAGACACACCCAATCACAAACACGGACACACACATACCAAAACAGAGAGACAAACTCTCACACACACACACACACACACACACACATACACACACATACACACACATACACACACGGTCGACCCAAAACAGAATAGGAATATAAAATAAACGTCCCTTTCCCATCCAGAGATTTCCCAGAGCCCTTCCTGACACCTCTTTACACGCCTGTCGGCTTCCACGTCACACACACACGCACGCACACACACGCATGCTGTCAGGGCTCAGAGCATGGCGGCTCCGTCTCATTCAATCTGGGAAAACGTTTGTACGGCTGTCAGCAACCCATCACACACACTCTGGCTTCATACGTAAGCCCTGTGTGAACTCACTCCCTCTATCACACACACACACACCCACACATTAACAACCAACACTTTCATTGCTAGTAGGAGGTGAATGAGAAGACAAAGAGAGAGAGCAAGAGAGAGGTGTGATGGAGAGAAGTCTGGTTCTCACAGACCACCCTGTCCATGTATTCAAGTCTTCATCTCCATAGACTACCCTGGTCATGTATTCAGATCTTCATCTCCACAGAACACCCTGGCCAAGTATTCAGGTCTTCATCTCCATAGACCACCATGGCCATGCATTCAGGTCTTAATCTCCATAGACAACCATGACCACATATTCAGGTCTTCATCTCCATAGACCACGGTGGCCATGTATTCTGGTCTTCATCTCCATAGACCACCATGGCCACGTATTCAGGTCTTCATCTACATAGACCACCATGGCCATGTATTCAGGTCTTCATCTCCATAAACCACTCTGGCCACGTATTCAGCTCTTCATCTCCATAGACCACCATGGCCACGTATTCAGGTCTTCATCTCCATAGACCACCCTGGCCGCATATTCAGGTCTTCATCTCCATAGACCACATGTATTCAGGTCTTCATCTCCATAGACCACCATGGCCACGTATTCCGGTCTTCATCTCCATAAACCACCGTGGCCACGTATTCAGGTCCTCTATTCTGGTGGTTGACGGGCAATGGCTCAGCATGCTGCAGCTGGCAATCCCACAACACGTTAAGGAGCCTTGAGCCGGGCTCTGTCTCTGTAACACAGTGCAGGAGACAGGCACCAAGGCACAGAACATGGGGATGCCTCTACAGCCAGCATGACGAGGGGAAAAGCCAAGCTACATCAATGAAGTGCTTTGCTGGTCACACACACACTGGGAATGCTTTGCTGGTCACAAACACACACACTGGGAATGCTTTGCTGGTCACACACACACACACTGGGAATGATTTGCTGGTCACACACACACTGGGAATGCTTTGCTGGTCACACACACACTGGGAATGCTTTGCTGGTCACAGACTGGAAATGCATTGCTGGTCACAAACTAGAAATGTTTTGCTGGTCACAGACTGGGAACACTTTGCTGGACACAGAATGAGAAGGCTTTGCTGGACACACAGAGTGGGAATACTTTGCTGGTCACAGACTGGGAATACTTTGCTGGACATACAGACTGGGAATGCTTTGCTGGTCACAGAATGGGAAAGCTTTGCTGGTCAAAGACAGGGAATGCTTTGCCGGTCACAGAATGGGAATGCTTTGCTTGTCAAAGACAGGGAATGCTTTGCCGGTCACAGAATGGGAATGCTTTGCCGATCACACAGACAGGCAATGCTTTGCCGGTCACAGAATGGGAATGCTTTGCCGGTCACACAGACTGGGAATGCTTTGCCGGTCACACAGACTGGGAATGCTTTGCCGGTCACAGAATGGGAATGCTTTGCCGGTCACACAGACTGGGAATGCTTTGCCGGTCACACAGACTGGGAATGCTTTGCCGGTCACACAGACTGGGAATGCTTTGCCGGTCACACAGACTGGGAATGCTTTGCCGGTCACACAGACTGGGAATGCTTTGCCGGTCACACAGACTGGGAATGCTTTGCCGGTCACACAGACTGGGAATGCTTTGCCGGTCACACAGACTGGGAATGCTTTGCCGGTCACACAGACTGGGAATGCTTTGCCGGTCACACAGACTGCTGTGAGGAAGCATTTCACACTAGAGTGCACTTACAAGATGGGAGGGATTGTCTGACATGAGCTCAGAGGGCTTCAGGGACCAACCGAGGGAAGCGTTGTGGAGAGGAGTGAGGAAGGTAGAAGACAGGGAGACGGTGATGAGAAAGAGAGGGAGGGAAGGAGGGAGGGAGGGAGGAGGGAGGGAGGGAGGGGGAGAAAGGAGAAGAATGAAACAATGGTATGAGAAATAGAATAGGGAGAACAAACAGTGGTGCTTTTTATGGACAGAGGGGGAGTACCACTCGAAAAGACTTGTCACACACACGCACACGTACACACACGCACACATGCACAAACACACACACACACACTGTGATTGGCAGACGAGGCCCAGAACTGAATGTCATTCCACTGGCAGAAAGAGTATTGGATCTGTCAGTGACTGTCTACTCCACTAGTCATCACATACTCAGACAAATTCACACACACACATACATACAAACGCGCGCACGCACACACACACACACACACACCTCAGTTTAACTAAGGGACTCAGCTTAGAGCTGACCACAGATCAGTTGGACACCTGTGCAGTTGAGTGGGACCGACTTTACACAGCACTTAGGAGGCTGATGTGAAGGACACCAGGGTTGCTAAGAACTGACCTGGATACAGTTTTAAAGCCTGTGTACATTAATCGGTAATAAGTTGTCTAAAAACAAATTCAGTTCAGCGGAAGGTTTGAACGGTTGTCAAGGACCAGACTGGGATGGGTGTGAAGTGAACGGTCCAGACCTGTGAAGTGAACGTTCCAGACCTGTGGAGTGAACGGTCCAGACCTGTGGAGTGAACGGTCCAGACCTGTGGAGTGAACGGTCCAGACCTGTGAAGTGAACGGTCCAGACCTGTGGAGTGAACGGTCCAGACCTGTGAAGTGAACGGTCCAGACCTGTGAAGTGAACAGTCCAGACCTGTGGAGTGAACGGTCCAGACATGTGAAGTGAACGGTCCAGACTTGTGAAGTGAACGGTCCAGACCTGTGGAGTGAACGGTCCAGACCTGTGGAGTGAACGGTCCAGACCTGTGGAGTGAGCGGTCCAGACCTGTGAAGTGAACGGTCCAGACCTGTGAAGTGAACGGTCCAGACCTGTGAAGTGAACGGTCCAGACCTGTGAAGTGAACGGTCCAGACCTGTGAAGTGAACGGTCCAGACCTGTGGCTTTCTCTGAGAGCTTTGTTTCAACATCCACCTCACCTTCTTGAGCTGGTTCTCCATCTTCACACACTCCTCTTTCTTCTGCTCCAGAGCAATCTCCAGACTCTTCAGTTTGGAATCCTTCTTCAGACCGGAGGACGCTAACGAAGAAGCATGCTCCTTTAGGTCTAACAGGCTGGTCTAAAGGAGGCAGGGCAGAAATCAGACGGGACCCAATCAAAACATGTCAATAATACACAGAGAGGAAAAAGACACACCCTCTAATTCAATGTTCATCTCTCACTGTCACTGTAAGCCAATCCCGTCAAGGTACGAAGAACCGCCCACGTGTTCAGCCGTGCCATTACCCATCCTGCACTGGGGTTACATGGGGAAATGACATGGGGCAACAGATACTAATCTGATCTCACTACACCATCCCAAGAGTATCTTTCTTCCACCACCCTGACATCTTTTCTGTCTCTCTTTCTCCATTTATCTCCCTCTTTTGGTCCCTCAGTCCCCCTCTTCTCTCTCCATTCTCTTCATACCTCCCTCCCTCTCTCCCTTTCCCTCCCTCTCTCCCTTTCCCTCCCTATAGTTCAGAATAGGGCTGATCCAGAACATATCCTTCTCCCGGGTCATGTAATCGTGTCCTGATCAACACACCAAAAACACTGCTTTCCATAGGTCAACCACTTCTGCCTGTCTTTTGAGAGAGAGAAAGACAAAGAGAGAGAGAAAGACAAAGAGAGAGAGAAAGACAAAGAGAGAGAGAGAGAGAGAAATACAAAGAGAGAGAGAAAGACAAAGAGAGAGAGAGAGAAAGACAATACTTAGAGGGAGAGAAACACAGGATACCAAAAGAAAGAAGAGAGACACGAGGAGAGATACAAACAGAGAGAGAGAGAGAAAGACAAAGAGAGAGACAAAGAGAGAGAGAACGGGAGAGAGAAGGGCAACGGTAGAGCAGAAGAAAGAAGCAAAAGAGGGAAAGACAGGAAGAGAGAGAGAGAACAAGAGCCCCTTAATTTCACACATCACTGCAGCCCGTTGAGTCAGAAACACAGACGTAATGTTCATATGGCTTTGCAGGCTTCGCCTGGGTCTGATCACGCTGGGTTAGGAAAACAGTTTTCTGTATTCAACTTGTTTTGTCTTTTTTTTAAAAGCAAGAGAGGAGATGAAGAACATATGACAGGCAGAACAGGGATAGCTAAAGACAGGTCACTGATAGGTCACTGATAGGCTACTAACAAGCTACACAACATGTCGTTACGCAGCCTGAGAGTCCAAGGCAAGGTCACAGGTCACCTGGATGGATGTGGACACAAGGTACAGATGCCGTGTTTCGAGATGGCAGAAAAACTAATCCTGCGGCGACAGGAAACGCGAATGACGGCGTAGGTTGTAATGAATGGAAATGTTTTGCAGGGTCCGATACGTTTTTTGTCGCCGTAAATCAACTGTGGCATTTTTAAAGCGGAAATTCTTAACATTAAAAGCCTTTCAAAGCCTTCGAATGCAGTGCAATTTTTCATTTCGTCCTGGAAAAGTCCAGCAACTACAGCAAGATCAAACTGGGCCACAGCTCACATGACATCCCATCCCGGGAAAATGGGTGTAATTTGTAAATCCTGGATCTCTATGAGATGCATCATTCACGGAGTAGCTTATGAAACATCGTGTGGGTTAACAAAATGTGGGTCCCTGTGCATGTGTGCCAAATATCATCACACTGAGTGCCAGTTTTAGTATTGTGTGGTAAAAAGGAATGTTTTTACACGTACACAGAATTATTGACCTCCTGGGTGTGTTTGATATGTTCCCATCACATTTTCAACTCAAACTATTATTTAGTCACAAAAATAGTAGCCTTAAACCCTTTGGAACCCATAGCAGCCGTTGGCAGCCTTCCTTTAGATTACTGTAGTGGACCGCGTAAAAAAATATTGTATTCCTGTGGATCATTAATAAGAAACAGGATAAGGTTTATTCTGTTATTTGACTTTTTCTAGTTATTATCATTTCTTTACTCAAGATGCTAGCGCCAAAGCGGCCACTACTTACATTAGAAGTGGCTGTTTCTGTGTTGTTTGGTGATATGAAGTCGTAAACGTCCTGGCTCTTTGAAAGTGATAATGTCAAGTTGTGGTGATTAACAAATACCCGGCGGATATACAGTTCCTCCATTATTTCTTCATAGATTAAGCAGGTAGAAGGTCTAGAGTTGATTCCAGGTGTGGCATTCACATTTGGAAGATGTTGCTGTGAACCTACAACATGCGGTCAAAGGAGCTCTCAATGCAAGTGAAACAGGGCATCCTTAGACTGCAAAAAATATATAATCCATCAGAGAGATAGCAGGAACATTAGGAGTGGCCAAATCAACAGTTGGGTACATTCTGAGAAAAAAAGAATGCACTGGTGAGCTCTGCAACACAAAAAGGCCTGGACGTCCACGGAAGACAGTGGTGGATTATTGTAGGATCCTTTCCATGGTAAAGAAAAACCACAACATCCAGGCAAGTGAAGAACAATCTCCAGGAGGTAGGCATATCATTATCCAAGTCTACCATCAAGAGAAGACTTCACAGGAGCAAATACAGAGGGTTCACCACAAGGTGCAAACCATTCATAAGCCTCAAGAACAGAAAGGCCAGATTAGACTTTATTGATGATGTGACAGAAGACAGAAGCAGCTGGATGAATTCTGTTATTCTGTTAGATATATTGTCTGCTCAGATTCAGCCAAATTCAGCAAAGATCATTGGACGGCTTTTCTCTTTACAGAAGGACAATGACCTAAAACATACTGGAAAAGTAGTCTTTTAAGGCAAAGAAGTGGAATATTCTGCAATGGCCGAGTCAATCACCTGATCTCAACCCAATTGAGCATGCATTTCACTTGCTAAAGACAAAACTTAAGGCAGAAAGATCCATGAACAAACAACAACTGAAGACAGCTGCAGTAAAGGCCTGACAAAGCATCACAAAGGAGGAAACCCAGCGTTTGGTGATGTCCATGCGTTCCAGATTTGAAGCAGTCATGGCCTGCAAAGAACTTTCGACAAACTATTAAAAATGAAAATGTTATTTATGATTGTGTTAATTTGTCCAATTACAATTGAGCCCCTGAAATAAGGGGACTGTGTATAAAAATGGTTGCAATTCCTAAAGGTTTCATATAATATTCTTGTTTAACCCCTTTAATTAAAGCTGAAAGACTGCACTGCAATTGCATCTCAGTTGTTTCACTTCAAATCTATTGTGGTGGCGTAGTGATGGTAATTTCATCGATCAGAACATTTAAAGGAGAAAGTACAGAGACAAAATTCTCTTGGCACAATTTAATAGTTTATTTGCAAATAGAGAGACGCGTAAAACGCTTACCAAATAATCATCTGAGGAGTCTCTAAAGCATTTGGAAACACATTCGATACTTATAGAGGAATGGGTGGAGATAAGAATCTGCATGGTCATACCATAAAAACAACACATGTTCCTTATCCATCGTACCCACTGTTGTGTATCTTCCTCTATCCTGTCCTAAGACCCATTGTTCTGCATCTACCCCCATCCTGCCAAAGGTTTACGTTTACCTCAGCACCACATACTTCCTTTCTCACAACCCAACTGACATTTCTTTCCTTATCTAAACATGGGGACTCAATACATTAATCAATAAGAATGCATCAGTACAATACATTTCCATAACAGCGTACAGAGACAAAATTCAGAAAATTGTCTCAGAGTCCAAATATTACCGGACATAACTGTACCTTGAGGTTATCGAATATATTTGATTTTGTTGACGAGATACTTCACCCAAATTACAAAACGGTACATTAAATTGGGCAGTTTCATCCAGATGGGTCATTACTTGCCAGAGATGTAGCGGTTTAAGTGTTTTTCACCACATTGAAATTGGCAGTAAATCCATCAAGACCGACATGATTTCTTTTTGGGAAAGATTTGCTCCTTCTGTTACCTGCTGCATGGTTAGGGTTAGGTGTTAGGTGTTGTTAAACATGTTCAAGGGGAACAGAGAGCAAAGCGTGTTGTTCAACATGTTAAAGGGGAACAGACTGCGTATAGTGTTGTTCAACATGTTAAAGGGGAACAGACTGCGTAGAGTGTTGATTAACATGTTAAAGGGGAACAGACAGCATAGCATGTCGTTTAACAAGTTAAAGGGAAACAGAGAGCGTAGCATGTTGTTTAACATGTTAAAGGAGAACAGACAGTGTAGCGTGTTGTTCGACATGTTAAAGGAGAACAGACAGTGTAGCGTGTTGTTTAACATGTTAAAGGAGAACAGACAGTGTAGCGTGTTGTTCAACATGTTAAAGGAGAACAGACAGTGTAGCGTGTTGTTTAACATGTTAAAGGGGAATAGACAGTGTAGCGTGTTGGTTAACATGTTAAAGGAGAACAGACAGTGTAGCGTGTTGTTCAACATGTTAAAGGAGAACAGACAGTGTAGCGTGTTGTTTAACATGTTAAAGGGGAATAGACAGTGTAGCGTGTTGTTTAACATGTTAAAGGGGAATAGACAGTGTAGCGTGTTGGTTAACATGTTAAAGGAGAACAGACAGTGTAGCGTGTTGTTCAACATGTTAAAGGAGAACAGACAGTGTAGCGTGTTGTTTAACATGTTAAAGGGGAATAGACAGTGTAGCGTGTTGTTTAACATGTTAAAGGGGAATAGACAGTGTAGCGTGTTGGTTAACATTTTGATTTGTCGGAGGGTCACTCTGTCTCACTAACTCCACTCTAATAGTTTGTGGGTAGTTGTACAGTAAAATTACTGTACTGAAAATATACAGTGATGATGGCATCAGGCAATTTGAGTTTTGTGGTCATTGTACCTCACCTCTTTAATGGACTGATCTCCCCGCAACAGTTTTTATTTAGCTGCTTTAGGAGTCTTTGTTGCACACACACACACACACACACACACACACACACGTATCCTGTAGCCCACCTCTCTTTCCGACAGGTCTCCCTGCAGCAGGGTGAGCTTCTCTCTCAGCACCTTCAGCTCTCTCTTGTGGGAGTCCATCTCCTCTGTCTTCTCTCTGTCGTCCCTGTCTCTCTGCTCCTTCAGACGCTCAATGATACGCTCCTACACACGGACAGAACGACCAGTTATAAGACAGTGTGACCAGTAAAAAGACAGGACGGCCAGTTATGAGACAGGATGACCAGTGATAAGACAGTGTGACCAGTAAAAAGACAGGACGGCCAGTTATGAGACAGGATGACCAGTGATAAGACAGTGTGACCAGTAATAAGACAGGATGGCCAGTTATGAGACAGGATGACCAGTGATAAGACAGTAAGAAAAGTTATAAGACAGTATGACCAGTTATAAGACAGGATGACGAGTTATAAGAAAGTACAACCAGTAATAAGACAGGATGACCAGTGAGAGGACTTTATTTCACCTCCCATAGAGTCCATCAAAGTGTGATTGGTGATGAAACCAACCAGCCTGTCTTAATGACAAGCTCAGTTATGGTGCTGGTGTGTTGAAGCACACAGACTTAGTGTCCCATCTACAACACTGTGTCTGGCAGAGCGGTCAGTCTCATGGCCACTACAAACAGTACACGTCACACACTGGGAGTCTTATTAAAGAAAGCTCCGTGTTCTCACACACACACACACACACACACACACACATACATACACACACATACATACATACAAGCACACACAAGCGTGCCTCAATTCCCGACCTTCACCGCATCAGTGTGTTTTTGGAAAGAATTACCTCAGAATTAACATGTCAAAGTTCATCTATTAAAACGTTCTAAAATGAATCAGGTCCACCTCTGGTGTCACCGCCACTCTGGGGTTAACAGCCCATCGCCAAGACACAACACAATAAAACCTAAAGAATCGATGGGGGACAGGGGGGGTGAGGAAGGGAGGCTTGGAGGTTTGGGCAGGAGGAACCAAGGGATGGCCAGGGGGTTGGGAGCAAGACAGGGAGGGAGGGGGGAGAGTGGGTCATAATATAAAACAATAACAGCTCTGAGAACAGTGCGTCTGGCTTCGGCCCACACTGCTGGTCAACGGAGCGTGAAGGAGAGTGAGACATTTACAGACGTCTGCTGAAAAGAGGGATGGAAAACAAACAAATAAGTGAAATAGGGAGAGACAGAGGGAGAGAGTGAAAGAGAAACAGAGGGGGAGAGAGTGAAAGAGAGACAGAGGGAGAGAGTGAAAGAGAGACAGAGGGAGAGAGTGAAAGAGAGACAGAGATGGAGAGTGATGGGGGAGAGAATGATAATGAAATAAGAAACCTAGAGAGATAGGGTGTTAAGATGTAGGGTGTTAAGATGTAGGTGTTAAGATGTAGGTGTTAAGATGTAGTGTGTTAAGAGAGTAGTGAGAGTAAGAGAGAAAAGAAATGGCGAAATTGGGGTTAGATCGTTGGAGAAAGAAAGAGAGTGAAGAGAAATGTACAGGGGAAGAAAAGTGAAGGCAGGGAGAGAAAGGCAAATCCCAGAAGAAAGACTTCAAAAAGCAAAGAAAGACAGAGAGAGAGAGAAAGAGATCAGTCTCCTGGCGTCAGCAGTTTTTCACCCAGGCCGGCCTTAACTCACACATCAAACACCGTCCTCACACAGCAAATACCGACCTCACACACCAAACATCGTCCTCACACACCAAACACCGTCCTCACACACCAAACACCCAGGAGAGGGGGATGAAGGAGTATACCGAGGGCCTGCAAAGACTGATCCCTGGTCAAAATGTGCACTATGTGGAAAACAGGGTGCCATTTGGGATGAGTCTAAGGCCCTCCCCTGGCCCTGTTGGTGATTGGGTGTAAGAGTCATGTGACATTAAGTATAACAGGGGTTTGACCGCCAGCTATTGCCCTGGAGTGATGCTGCCCTACTAAGGCAAAACACAGTAAATACATGAAAGGGCACTCCGAAAATCAGCCGTGGAAATAGAGTATCTTCAGTTTGTGATAATCTATGATATGTTCTAAGACTAGGACAGGAAAAAAGGACTGGGGAATAGGACTGGAGATTAGGACAGGAGACTAGGACTGAAGATTAGGACTGGAGGCTAGGACTGAAGATTAGGACTGGAGGCTAGGACAGGAGACTAGGACTGAAGACTAGGACTGGAGGCTAGGACTGAAGATTAGGACTGGAGGCTAGGACAGGAGACTAGGACTGAAGACTAGGACTGGAGGCTAGGACTGAAGATTATGACTGGAGGCTAAGACTGAAGATTAGGACTGAAGATTAGGACTGGAGGCTAGTACTGGAGACTAGGACTGAAGATTAGGACTGGAGACTAGGACTGGAGGCTAAGACTGGAGACTAGGACTGAAGATTATGACTGGAGGCTAGGACTGGAGACTAGGACTGAAGACTAGGACTGGAGACTAGGACTGGAGATTAGGACTGGAGATTAGGACTGAAGATTAGGATTGAAGATTAGGACTGGAGACTAGGACTGGAGATTAGGACTGGAGAATAGGACTGAAGATTAGGACTGAAGATTAGGACTGGAGACTAGGACTGAAGATTAGGACTGGAGACTAGGACTGGAGGCTAAGACTGGAGACTAGGACTGGAGACTAGGACTGAAGACTAGGACTGGAGATTAGGACTGAAGATTAGGATTGAAGATTAGGACTGGAGGACAGATTTCTGGATGAGTCTGAAGAAGGAGAGGGAAGGAAGGAAGAGAAAGAGAGAATGATAAAATGCAAGAAGAAAGAAGGTAGAAAGCAGGCGGCCCAAATGAATATCTGACTTACGTCCCTCCTCTCCAAGGGTGGCCGAACAAGAGGTCCGTAGCCCACAGAGCGTGACAGTATGCTGGGATGGAGATCGGAGCGGTGTGCCTCAGAGCCCCGGCCCACGGCCCAGCTCTGTAGCCAGACCGCGGATACGCAAGACAAAACAAACAGCCCGGCACCCGGTCATTCATATTCATCAGGTCAGAGTGAGGCAGCGGTTAGCTCCGCTTGTGGTACAAATGGCACCAACTTTCAAAAATAGCACACTACTTTCCACCAACAGTCAAGGGCCAAAAAGGCTACAATTGAAAGCAGTGAACCAGAAAGGGAATAGGGTGATATTTGGTAGACGAAAGCTGCACCACCTGGACTGTGTCAGGGACTGACCATACGGTTGTTGGTTCAACTCCCAGCACATTCTGGGTCAGATACCACATGGCGTAGTGTTTCTGTCTCAAGGCTGCCGCAGTGTCTTACAGACTCATTCACATTGCTCAGTGGCCACAACTAGACCACAGCTTTTATTTTGAAAGATACCACCATTCTATTACCACCTTGTGGTTGTGGGTGTCGGGGGCAATGAGTGCAGATGGGAGAGAAGAGAGAAGGTGGGTTAGGAGGGAGGGGAGAGTGGGAGAGCGTGTGTGTGTGTGTGTGTTATGGAAAGTGGAATATCCTGCTCAATTATCCAACTTTACTCTTTCTTAAACACAAACACACACACACACGCACACATTGTCTACCTTCTCAGCCAAGGACTCCTCCAGGGTGCTGAGGGCTGTATCAGTGTTGGAGGTGTCTGTCTGGAGGGACTTGACCCGATCTTTCAAGCTGCTCATCTGGGTCTCTTTGTCCCTCAGCTGTTCCTGCAGGTTCTCAATCTGTAGGCAGACAGGGCGTAAGGGGGGAGGATTTAGGGACACAGGGAGTAAGGGGGGAGGATGGAGGGAGACAGGGAGTAAGGGGGAGGATGGAGGGAGACAGGGAGTAAGGGGGAGGATGGAGGGAGACAGGGAGTAAGGGGGAGGATGAGGGCAGACAGGAAGTAAGGGGGGAAGATGGAGGGAGACAGGGAGTAAGGGGGAGGATGAGGGGAGACAGGGAGTAAGGGGGAGGATGAGGGGAGACAGGGAGTAAGGGGGAGGATGAGGGGAGACAGGAAGTAAGGGGGAGAATGGAGGGAGACAGGGAGTAAGGGGGAGAATGAGGGGAGGCAGGGAGTAAGGGGGGAGGATTAGGGGAGACAGGGAGTAAGGGGGGAGGATTAGGGGAGACAGGGAGTAAGGGGGGAGGATGTAGGATGTAGAGAAGATGGAGGGAGACAGGGAGTAAGGGGGAGGATGAGGGGAGACAGGGAGTAAGGGGGGAGAATGGAGGGAGACAGGGAGTAAGGGGGAGAATGAGGGGAGGCAGGGAGTAAAGGGGGAGGATTAGGGGAGACAGGGAGTAAGGGGGGAGGATTAGGGGAGACAGGGAGTAAGGGGGGAGGATGTAGGATGTAGGGAAGACGGAGGGAGACAGGGAGGGAGACAGGCAGGGAGACAGGGAGGGGGGAGACAGGGAGGGAGACAGGAAGCATCATGAATCAGAAGAAATAAAATACACAAACAGCACAATGAAACAGACTCCACCTCATCCCACCTCTCCCCCAAAATAACAATCACACAGACACACACAGACACCCACTCACATGTACACAGACCCCAGGTGAGAGCCAATAGCATGTCCTGAACACAACAGCACCTGCTGTTTATAGTTCCCCAGAATGCAATGGGTTTCGAGGTGAGAAACAACGAAACCCATTGCAGTCACAAAAATATGTTCTCACTTATGAACCCTTAATAAAGCATGACAAATGGTTATTGACACTTTGTAGCATGTTCATGAAGTGCTATAAAAAGATTTAAAGCTGAATGTCACTTAATAAGGGAACGGAAACGGCCTCCATAACATCTGAATCTGGGGAATAAAGAACCGCGTGTCAAACCCATGAACGTCCATCTAACCTCAACGGCCTCGGGGCTGGTAGACAATTTCCATTTCCCTCCAAATAAAAATCAAAGAAACAATAAAAGAAATGTGTGGTTAATTTGCATCACACATTTTCCTTATCTGGCTATGAAATGTCGTGTTAACGCCTGGAGCTGAGAAGGCTTGATAAACGACACGGGAGAGAAATTGGCATATCAGGATGCAGTCAAGTTTAGGCACACACACACACACACACACACACACACACACACATCACCAGCGACAGCTGAATGAAGAGGATGGTTCTTTCTGCCATTTCCCATGGAGTTAAACACCACAAGTTGTAAAAATACATATGGTGGTTGACTAGTGGAGACCTCTGGGTCGGGTAGAGGCAGAGGACCATAACGATGTATCATGGGTGAATGTCCTCCCTCTTTCTCACCACTGTTGCTCCATATACATATATACAGTAAACAGTACCAGTCAAAAGTTTGGACACACTTACCCATTCACTGAATATACATACGTACACACTCATACATCTATATACATATATACGTACATAGAGACCCAGAGAGAGAGAAAAAAATGGGCCCTCTGAAAAAAGGGAGAAAACGAAGGGCAGAAATAATCACCCCCTAAGTGCAGTTAATTACTGTTGATTGTAAAGGGTTTGTTCATTATGCAGCGTCTGAGCTTGGAGGAGCCCGTTCATCTGAAGCGGTTCGACAACTTGATCTTGTCTCTCTGTCAGTTAGGTCAAACCCAGTTACCATGGTTACGGGAACTGTGGGTTTGTCATTTGAAATCTAAGACAACTGCCAGCCACATGCTTTTTTTCAGCAGATCTGACAGAATAAGCTATTAATCAAATTATTATAATTTTTTTTTTATTACATTTTCTTAAAGGAAAGCAATAACAACCTGAGAGTTGTCAGACAGGATCTGTCAGACAGGTGAGTTCCTCAACCCGTCCATAAAAATAACCACTGGATGTTCTGGCCCAAATATTTCTGTGAACAAAATTAAATAAAAAACTGTGAGAATGAGAAATGTTTCTATTCTGGTTGAAACCACTACAGTTGTCTTCAGAGATAAGCATGACTAAGAGTTGGTTGGTTTGTGTTCAAAAACATGTTTTGACAGATCCTTACATACATCCCAAATTACACTCCTGACCCATCTCATCTCACACTCCAACACTCTTCTGACCTCTCTCTTTCCCACTTTGTCACTCTCCCGACATCTCACTCTTTCCCACTCCGTCACTCTCCTGATATCTCACTCTTTCCCACTCCGTCGCTCTCCTGACATCTCACTCTTTCCCACTCCATCACTCTCCCGACATCTCACTCTTTCCCACTACATCACTCTCCCGACCTTTCTCCCTGATCCACTCTGTCCCTCACTCTCATCCACTCACTCCCACGGATGAGGGGTTTTCTCTTCGCGGCTGATTGTTTTTGGGATGAAGTTCTGCTTCGTACTGTGAGGTGTTGTAGCGCTCCTAAACTTTACGTTAGGCTTGGCCAAGCTAGCTATCTGGAAGGAATGGAAAAACTGTATATTCAGGCTCATAGGTCTGTGGATGAGGTGAGCATGCTTAAGGAAATGTGTGGTTTTAAATCAGGTTGTTTTCTGTATTTTATTTGAGAATGACGTCTGAGGGCTCAACTGTTTACTAAGGTGTGATCGCGACCTCTGTCTCTCCTTCTCTCTCCACAATTCCTCCACTCTCTCCACTTTCCCTCCCTCTCCTCCTCTCTTTCTAAGCACCAGCAGCTCTTCGTCATGAGGCCGCTAAGGTTAAACGTGACAGGGGTCTCGGACGTCGACGCCGCGGCAGCTGCTCGGTGACAGAGGGACGTGATGACTTGGCTGCAGGGCGGAGAGGGTTTTCCACCACACACATATCCCTTGAAGATTTGAAACCCTGCCGGGACCTCTGATGGCGACCGGATCCAAGACAGCTGACCTTCGGGTGGCGGCGGTGGAAAACCACCTCAAGAACTGGCGCAGCGAACAGCTCTTACGTCACTATAGGCTGCTGTAGAGGATCATGGGAGAGGTCTGGGAGGCCTGTCAGATCCAGTCAGGAGGGTCCCAGGGTAGGTACCAGGGGAAGGGCCACCACGGCCAGTGACGGCAGAGACCCAAGGACTGACAGGAGGGTCTGGAGGAAGTACTGACTAAACACTCAGGCCCGGGGGAGTTGGCAGAGGTCAGGGGGTAAGTACATCGTAAACTCTCTGTGACAAGGTCAAAAACAGTTAGTGGGCGTCAAAGGGCCCCCTGGTAGCATGGGATTCCGGGGCCTGAGAACACAGATGGGCGGAGTCTCTGCAAATTCCCGGTGCCTAAAAAGGTCTCTAGCGGTTCTGCTTGGGTAGATCCTGGAGTTTCACGAGATGACTCCCACATAGCCACGCTAATTCTGCCACTGTGGTCAGTGTGGCGACGTCTGTAATCAGGCCCAGGTGTCGAAGTAGGGGGACGTCAAGTTTCTTGTGAAGTTGGACGTACAGACAACCAGGAGGAAACCATTTGTATAGGCAAACGTAGCTGGTGTTGTAATTCAAGGGACGGGTCTCTGATGCGTTGAGGGTGAATTTGTGTTTTACAAATTGTGTAAATGTTTCAGGAGGTTCCTCGGGGCTGTCTGTATGTTTGCAGAGGAGGGGCTGGCTTATGCAACCAGGTTATTGTAAGGTTTTTATTTTTAAAAATATGTTTTTCAATTGAATTGTTCACATTATAGGTCACATTAAAAGTGGGAAAAGTTCTGACATGATTAATCTTTGTCTCATTCTTTTACATCACAAAAACCCGGCATTTTAACAGGGGTGTTGTATCCACTGTACATTGGACGACCTTTAACACCTTCTGTGTGGAGACAAACAATCTCTGGAATCTCCTATTGCATCCAGTTACCTACCTATGGCAACTTTGTAAAGGTATTTTGTGAAAATAATAACACTACAAGCATTTAATTGTGAAAATCCTTAGTCGTCTTTTTCCCTCCCCCATGACAGACGCAATTTAAAACATTTTTTAAACTGTCACTCCTTCCCACAGGGAGGTTTCTGCGAGGTATCAATGTCAGTCCAAATTATGATTATGCCTAAAAAGAGCTAGATTACTTGGACAGAAGAGAGTAATGAGTTTCTCCGGATAGACAGGACGTCCTCATCACTATGTACACACAGAATGGTAATTGTATTGAGGCAGATAGCACAATGTCTACACACAACTGTTCTACTAGGTAAGTATGGCTAAGAACACATTGTTATGTTCAGGAATGACCGGGGAGCAGTTTGAATTAACGAGCCTTTCTCATGGTTTCAGTGTGTATGTCTGTGTGTGTGGGCAGGTGTATGTGTGTGTAGTGTGTGTGTGTGTGTGTGGGGGGGGGGGGGTTGTGTTAGCATGTTTTGGTGTGAATGTCTATGTGCGTGTGTGTGCATCTGTGTGTGTATGTGTGTCTCTGTATGTGCCAACAGGGAGGAAGGCTTATTAAAGAGTCTCCTTAGCCCTTGTCAGCGTGTCTTCGTCTTCATCATGGTCGTTGTGTGCTCTGGCCGAGAGAGACATAGAGACATTGTGCTCGAGATTCACTCCGTCTCTTCTCTCACACACAACGCAGCTATGAAAATTAGGTCTGGTTAAGCTGGCACATGAATGGGTCAACTCTGACTAGAAGATGGCATACTATCAGTGCCTGTGTCCGGAGTACCCACTCCACAGAGGCAGAGGAGAGGAGGACGAGGAACTGAGGTGTAAGAGGAGAATGGAAGAAGAGGAAACAAGAGGATGAGGAGGAAGAAGGAGTAGTGTGACAGGGTCGGTTTGAGCTGGAGCTCCCAACCCAGCCACAGCACAAGGCGGCAAGCAGGTGCGGGGCAATCAGACACAACCAGGAACACCTGGGGGAGAAATGATCCGTCTCCTTCTCCCATATAAAACAGGTGCCATTGACGAAGGCGTGAGAGGAGGGCTGAGAGACGAACCGACAGATTGAGGCTGGAAAAAGAGAGGAGAGAAGAAAGACGCTGGAGGACGAGCCAGATTGTGTGGGTTTTTGGTTTGTGACCAGGGCCGTGCCGTTGGACAGAGGAGTCCATTTGAGTTCTGTTGTTCGGTCTCTTTGTTTTTTGGGGCTTCAACCGGGATCAGTGACCATCTGGTGTCCGGACCCAAATAAAGAAATACAGGGAATACTGGCCAACCAAACCCCCATTACGTCTGACTCTGGCTGTTTTTCCACCTGTCCTGCCTGGTTGCTGGTGAACGGCATACCCAACCACCCCCTGTCATTCACAGTAGAGACAAGCAAGACAAAGAGGAAGACAGGATAAAAGGTAGAGGAACGAGAGAAAAAGGGAGAGGAACAGGGACTGTGGAACTGAATAGGGACTATGGAACTGAACAGGGACTAACAAACTGAATTAGGACTATGGAACTGAATAGGGACTATGGAACTGAACAGGGACTAACAAACTGAACAGGGACTGTGGAACTGAATAGGGACTATGGAACTGAACAGGGACTAACAAACTGAATAGGGACTATGGAACTGAATAGGGACTATGGAACTGAACAGGAACTAACAAACTGAAAAGGGACTATGGAACTGAATAGGGACTATGGAACTGAACAGGAACTAACAAATTGAATAGGGACTATGGAAAACTGAATAGGGACTATGGAACCGAACAGGCACTATGAAACTGAAATAAGGATGTGAAACTCTCTCCAGAGGTTATCTAATAGCAGAGACCTACTGTATCATGTAGCAACAGGAGCTCATCCTCTTTAGAATGATGTCGCCCTGTGCCTCTGTCTGATTCCTCTTTCCATACCCTCACTCTATGCATCTTCCTTGGTTCTCCCTGCGTCTTCCCTCTGCCCTTCTTTCTTTCCCTTTCTCCCTCTCTTTCTGCCTCCTCTCTGCCTCCTCTCGCTCCTTTTCCACCCTTGTCCTTTAACAAGGCAGCATTGTTCAAACAGACAGTTTCAACATGCTCTCATTAAGTCACACAGGAAAACAACTAACACACACAAACAACACGACGGAGACACAAAACACTGTTGTCTCTGCCACTGCTTTCAATTCCCTCCAACCGTCACGTTGTCCTATTCAAGTCCCTCTGAAGCTCGCCTCTTTGAACTCGCACACACGTCTTTTATTTCGGATGGGGAACGGAGGACACTCGGAGTTCTGACAAGAAGCAGAAAACTAAGATCAAAACTACCGACGTGAGAAAGAGAGGAGAGTTCAGAGGCCTGGCCTGAAAAGTGGTGCCCTTTATTGTGCCTGACACACACACACAGGCAGGAAGGCAAGCACACACTCCGCTCAACGACAGCCGGTGTCTGACTGGGAGTTTACATACTTCAGTGAAGACTTCTGAACCGCGTGCCGTCACTGTTTTTTCTCTCTATCCTGTTTAACAAACGTTATTTTCTTCACTCTGTCCTCCATTGAACTCCGGGGCCCTCGGAGCCACTCGCCTCGTCCAAACCACCGATCTCAATATTATGGTTGGCCTGAGCTCAGCCTGCCGCTTTCCATCCCTCCTTGTCACCTTATCTGCCTTCTAAAAATCGAATTAATGGAATTTTCTCTGACTTGTTAAAAGGCTAAGCGCCCTGTTAAATAACAAAACGCAAAGCATAAATAAACTGAGAGATGGAGTCAAAAGAGTGAGAAGGAGGCTGAAGAGAGTGGGGGGGGGGGGGGGGAGAGAGGGAGGTAGGAGAGGGATGGGGGAGAGAGGGGCTGGGTGGGGGGGGGGGGGGCGTGCCGCTAGAAAGAAAATTAAGATAAAGATATAGAGTGCCTTCAATTAAGAGTTCAGCCAATCCAAACCAGTCAAGGGAGATGTGAGACATTTTTCTCCTCTTTGAAACCCTCTCCATCACTCACCCGTTTGAGTGTTGTTAAAGAGAGGGCACACTTCCGTAAAGGGAGGCAGAGAGATGAAAAGAGGGAGGGAGATTAGAGGGAGAAAGAAAGAGTGGAGACACGGAGAGAGATGAGACAGAGAGCGAGAGGCGAGAGAGATAAGAGGGTTGGGGAGAGAGCCTTTGGGAAAACAAGCAAAGTCAAACAGCAGACCCAGGCAAGGTCTTGTGAGGGGGAAGTGGTGCGGTTTTGGTGTGTGTGTGCGTGTGTGTAAATATATAAATATATATGTATATACCAAACTCCCTTCGTTCTACCTGAGCTCTCTAAAATGAAAAACATTTCACACACACAGTCACACACACACACACACACTGAGCCAGCTACCTCAGGGATCATCATGGAAACTAAATGTTGCTTTTTCAGACAACTGCACTGGGAGCTCTGTCTCTTCTCTTTCCAACAAACCTGTATTGTTTCGGCCCCCTGACACAACACTTAGGGGATGAGATTTGAATGCTTGCAATGTCTGTGTGTGTGTGTGTGTGTGTGTCTGTCTGTCTGTCTCTGTGTGTGTGTGTCTGTCTGTCTCTGTGTGTGTGTGTGCGTGTCTGTCTCTGTGTGTGTGTGTGTGTGTGTCTGTCCCTGTGTGTCTGTCTCTGTGTGTGTGTGTGTGTGTGTGTGTGTGTGTGTGTGTCCGCTCCCCTGTCAACACCTCTGTGTGTCCTGGGGAAATATTAGGCTAGCTGCTAACTACGGTAACTCATTAGCAGGGGGTAAGTGAGTGTGCTCCCTCTGCCCCAGGAGGTGAGCTCTTCTCTGGGTCTCTGCATCCGGCACCTCCCTTCTGGAGGGATAAGGGCCTGAAGGATGTGGAAGAGGAGAGGGCGGATCCATGAGGGGTCAGACAGGCACGTACTGTCAGCCAGGAGGGAGGGCGGGAGCTCACCAACCGCCATCACAACACAAACATGGCTGCCTGTCTCGTCTCCCTACCTTTCTCCCTCTCCCCCAGTCACTCTCTTCCGTCCATCCCTCCCTCCCTGACTCCCTCCCTCCCTCTCTACCTCTCTCTAACCATCCCTCTCTCCCCTGGAGGACTGGGCTGTCAGGAAGATGGATGTGTCCCTGGTGGGGTTGGGGTGGGCTGGTGTGACCCCTGCCACTACCCCCCCTCAACCAGAACACAGTGAGGGGAGTGGCTTCAGCATACAGTAGTCTGTCTGCCAGTCTGTCTGTCTGAAGATACTGTATCTCTGTCTGCCTGTCTGTCTGTCTCTCTGTCTGCCTGTCTGGCTATACCGTATCTCTGTCTGTCTGACTGTCTAATTATATCTCTGGCTGTCTGTCTGTTTGTCTGTCTGTCTGACTATATCTCTGTCTGTCTGAATATATCTCTGTCTGTCTGTCTGTCTGACTATATCTCTGTCTGTCTGTCTGTCTGTCTGACTATATCTCTGTCTGTCTGACTATATCTCTGTCTGTCTGACTATGTCTCTATCTGTCTCTATCATGACTCTGTGGAAACACACATGTAAGATATTACAGTGGATTATATTTACTGGGCCTGTTGTAAAGGTCGACAAATTGTTCATCGGGAAGACATTTTATTCTGAAATTTGGAAATGACGAACTTCAGGACACATTTAATGATACAGAGAGCAGAGATCCCCACATATCCTCCATCTCTCCCTCCACCCCTCCTCTTTCTCCTCCTCCTCTTCATCACAGCCCAGTAACCCGGCTGAGCATGGCATCCTCTACCTCTCCCCATCCACCTCTTTCTCCTCCTCCTCTTCATCACAGCCCAGTAACCCGGCTGAGCATGGCATCCTCTACCTCTCCCCATCCACCTCTTTCTCCTCTCTCTTTCCTCCTCCCTAACTCTCTCATCCTCTCTCTCTCTCCCCCATCTCTCTCCCCCTCCCCCTTGGGGTTAGCGGGTCTTAAACCCTGATGGGGTCTTTAGCTCATGATCCCCACCTTCTAAAGAGTTTAGAGAATGCATCTTTAGGGTGACGGTTTAAATGGGAAATACGACACTGTTTTGCTCTTGTCTTGTGATGTGTGTGTGTGTGTGTGTGTATGTGCGTACGTGCTGAATGTGTTGTGGTCTCACGCTGCCATCTAGTGGCAGAAGGGAGGGCTGCTAATTGAGCAGAGTTTTTCTAAAGTTATCAATACGGATCCCAGAGGTTGGACTGAATGCGCAGAAGAGAAACCACGTCATGCTCTGCTGACTGGCGCTGCATCTTCTGTGAAGCTGGCACTGGGGAGTCAGAGTGCCAGTTCTCTATCTGTCATTCGTCAAAGTCGTGTGGCAGGTTGTCCCCGCCCAACACACAAACACCTCCTAACATCTCACCTTCTTCTGCAGGACGTTCACCTTGCGCTCCTTGACGTCCAGCATGTCCTTGAGGTCGTGTATCTCTCCGGTCAGCGTCCCCTTCTCCTCCGACAGTTCCTGGATCTGTTTGGACTTCTTGTTCAGCTGGGAGTCCTTCTCCTCCAAACGGAGACGCAACGCATCCACCTGACGCCCGGAGTGAACATCATCACAAATCAAGTCAACACACACACAGTATATTCCATAACCCCAAGCTGGCCGAGATACTTTTTTTTTGTGCCAGTCTGACTTGTAAGTCTTCGTATAAAAAGCATCCAGGTATTGGTTTGCATTGCCCTGTTTTGCTGTGTAAAAAACAGACACGATGGAATTTTGGTCAAAAATATATGGCTTTTGATATGATTGTCTGCACACTTTGGAGCGATGAGACCATGAGACTGGTTGCTTCAGCAGTCCTACATCACCATGATCATCACCATATAAGTATGGCGCACGTTTTGCCTATCTTCATAGTAAAGCATCTTCAAATACATTTTAATGAGCCAACTGTGTTTGTTTACATTTAACATGGAGGTAAAACCACTTATTTTCTACATTAGATGTGCTTCCGACCTCCTGAGCCATCAACCTATATGATTCAAAAATCAATTATCTCATTAATGTAGATGTTTAAAACCGGATGGAGTTACTCCAGGCTGTCCCTTTAAAAGCAAACCAAATCAGAATATCCAACAGTGCCACCTAGAGGCCAATATATAGTGTTACACAACACTCCATTCACAACAGTGTCAGAGAATATCTGGTCTGTTCCTCTCTCTCTGGAGTTTGGCTGGTGGTGAGCCCTGACTCCTCAAGGCCATCAGAGCAAGTGTCTGCGTGTGTGTGTGTGTGCGTGCGAGTTAAAGTGTAACCAAGGTAATTAGAGCAGTTAAAATAAATGTTTTGTCATACCTGCGGTATAATGTATCCTACATCACGGCTTTCAGCCAATCAGCATTCAGGGTTGGCGCCGGGCTGGTTTGGGTCTGTGCCTGCGGTACTTTACCTCGGTCTGAAGGATGGCAGAGCGCTGCTCCTTGGCAGTCAGGGACTCCTTGAGGACCTCGATATGCTGCTTGCTGTCCGAGAACTGGTTGGTCAGGGTGTCCAGCTTGGTCCTCAGGCCCATCAGCTCGGTGTCCTTCCTGCCGAGGTCTTGCTTGACCTGGTCCACCTGAGCACACACAGGCAGTCTGTCAGAACCGGACCTCCTGTTTTGACCAAGGCGGCGCTCATCGCAGTCTCACCATTAAATCCTTGTGTCCACAAACATTCTAATGAAATCGAAACGTGTGTGCTGAGTTCATTAATCCAGGGCCTTCTGAGTTACTGAAGGTGTCCTGACTGAGAAGGAACCCAGAGAGGGTTGGAGGTTATTTTGGGGGTATATGTCTGTCTGTCTGTCAGTCTGTGTGCCCATGTGTCTGTCTGTCAGTCTGTGTGCCCATGTGTCTGTCTGTCAGTCTGTGTGCCCATGTGTCTGTCTGTCTGTCTGTGTGCCCATGTGTCTGTCTGTCAGTCTGTGTGCCCATGTGTCTGTCTGTCAGTCTGTGTGCCCATGTGTCTGTCTGTCTGTCTGTGTGCCCATGTGTCTGTCGGTCAGTCTGTCTGTCTGTGTGCCCATGTGTCTGTCTGTCAGTCTGTGTGCCCATGTGTCTGTCTGTCAGTCTGTGTGCCCATGTGTCTGTCTGTCAGTCTGTGTGCCCATGTGTCTGTCTGTCAGTCTGTGTGCCCATGTGTCTGTCTGTCAGTCTGTGTGCCCATGTGTCTGTCAGTCTGTCGTTATTCCGCAGTGTCTGCCTGCCTGTCTGTCTGTGGGAGCTGTTTGTCTACTATAACTCCCACACATGGCTGCTGTGAGGATGTTTTTGCCGTGTCAGCAGCGACTGAACAAAACATCAGTCATGTAGTGTGTGGGCTTTGCTGACGGGCGCACTACAAACCACACATGACAATGTGCACTCCACAAGGTGCAGCAGCCAGCACCCTCGTTTTACCGGCTGCTACACAATCTCCAGACATTTCCTGCAAGGAAGGCCTTAAACAGGCAGCACTCCAACGTCCACATCATGTGTGCACCCGGTTATCATCCACTACGCAGCCCAAAGGGACACCGTGGTGTGTTCAGCATGCAAACGGACACACACACAGAGAGAAAGACTCCGACAACACGGACATGAAGAGGGGGGGGGGGGGGTAGAGAGAGAGACGGACGGGGCTGTAGGGGGGAGGCTGAGTGAAATGCAGAGGAACAGCTCAGTACTCTACTGTGACCCCACAGTACCGGCAGATCTAGTGGCGCGCATTCCACATGCTAACATGGAGACGTAAATAAAACAAGCGATAGGTGGACGGAATGTGGAGAGACGAGAAAGAGGAACCCTGGAGATAGAAAGGAAAGAGGTTTAGAGATGGAGGTTAGGGACAGATGTTGGAAATGGACAGGGAAATGGGAGAGGTTAGAGTGGGAGATGGAGAGGGAGAACAGCAGGGTAGAGAAAGAGGGAGAGAGAGAGAGGGGTAGGGAGGTTAGAGAGAGATGTTAGACCGAGAGAGACAAAGTGAGGGAGGTTAGAGAGGGAGGGAGAGATGTGCGTCATTAGTGTCTTCCTAGCTTCGCCCGGTCCAGCTCCAGGGGAAAAGGCATCCAGACAGGGAGATAAATCAGTGCCAGGTAATGTAGTGTGATTTCCAGCCTCTTAGCACAACACGGGGCAGCTCCGCCTTCCTGACCCGCCCACAAAGATCCACCCAGAATGCCTAAGGTGCAAACGGGCACCTGTGCAATGGTCTTTGTAGCTACACAAGAACCTGGCCTGAGAAGATATCTACAGCGTTTATCTTATGGCTTCCAAATTCTCTCCAGAACAGTCAGCATCTCTCAGACCTGAAAATCAAAATGTCTCCCCGGAGGTTGTTGTTAAAGGTTCTTTGTTTTGGTTCTCCTCGGAGGTTGTTGTTAAAGGTTCTTTGTTTTGGTTCTCCTCTGAGGTTGTTGTTAAAGGTTCTTTGTTTTGGTTCTCCTCGGAGGTTGTTGTTAAAGGTTCTTTGTTTCGGTTCTCCCGGAATTACATATAACATTATAGTGATTAATATGGACTTGGAACAGTAGCGTAAACCAAAAATTATATTTATTTGTAAAAAGGTTGAGAAGTACATACTGGCAGAATAACCACGTCTGAGAGCTGTTCAGACGAGAGTTTCTATTGGTCTCTCCTGTTTGAAAAAATCCCCTGAATCGATGGAACAGAAAGGCCTCAGGGTGTTCTCTCAAGTCAGGCCCAGAAAGGCAGAGCTGCTGTGTTGTGGAAGTGAAGAGGGTCAAGGTCAAAGGTTAAAGAGAGCACTGCGACAAGTCCGTTCTTACTGCGGACAGCTCCTGCTGCAGCTCCGCAGCCCGCTGCTTTAGCTCCTCCCCCTGGACCTCCTTCTGAGACAGCTCCTCCTTCAGCTGCTCTACCTGTCCAGAGAGTCGGTTAAGAACAGTACCTAGCCGCTGCCATGACGATCACCAATCAGGGGTCGGGGGGTGGGGCCGCAAGATTGTCGCGCCCACCTTGCAATTGGTTAAGCCATTTAGCAGTCACAGGGTTTAACTCACAGACCGGCACAGACAGCCAACAAGAGGAGCACATAAGAGTATATGTGGACTTTACCGTGCTGGCATGCCTTCACTACTTTAATTTGAATACATTTCAAATAAATCCAAGCTGTGTAGCAGTACAGATGAACAGTACGTGGTGTTGGCGGAGTGTTCCTTTGATACCTTGTTCTTCATGAACTTGGAGTGGGAGCGGTACACCTCCATCTGTTTCATCTCCTCCTCCCTCTCTTCAGTGCTCAGAGCCCCATTAGACTTCAGCATCTGAATCTCCTCCTCCAGGTCCCTCAGCCCACGCTCCAGAGACTGGATCTTAGAGTCCTGGAACGCACACGGAAGACGCACGTTGGAAGGGACGTGGATCAGACCAGAGACACACACATGCACACACACCCACACACACATGCACACACACACACATGCAAACACACACACACACATGCACACACACACACACACACACACATGCACACACACACACACACACACACACACATGCAAACACACATATACACGCACACACACACATGCAAACACACACACACATGCAAACACACACACACATGCAAACACACACACACACGTGCCTGACAATACACACACACAGTTGAATGTCAGCAGCAGTAATGTAACTGGTTGTAATTGAGTGTCTCAGGACAATGTATTGTTACTGAATGTCTCAAGACAACATTATGTTATTGAGTGTCTCTAGACAACATTATGTTATTGAGTGTCTCAAGACAACATACTGTTACTGAGTGTCTCAAGACAACATTGTTATTGAGTGTCTCAAGACAACATTATGTTATTGAGTGTCTCTAGACAACATTGTTATTGAGTGTCTCTAGACAACATACTTTTACTGAGTGTCTCAAGACAACATTATGTTATTGAGTGTCTCTAGACAACATTATGTTATTGAGTGTCTCTAGACAACATTATGTTACTGAGTGTCTCAAAACAACATTATGTTATTGAGTGTCTCAAGACAACATTATATTATTGAGTGTCTCAAGACAACATACTGTTACTGAGTGTCTCAAGACAACATTGTTATTGAGTGTCTCAAGACAACATTATGTTATTGAGTGTCTCTAAACAACATTATGTTATTGAGTGTCTCTAGACAACATACTGTTACTGAGTGTCTCAAGACAACATTATGTTATTTAGTGTCTCTAGACAACATTATGTTATTGAGTGTCTCTAGACAACACTTTTGTTGAGTGTCATAAGACAACAATTTTATTGAGTGTCACATACAACATACTGTTATTGAGTGTTTTAAGAAAACAATGTTATAGATTGTCACAAATCAACAATGTTATTAAGTGTTTCAAGACTTGTTAACATCATCATGTCAATCATCAATAACAATCCAAAGGGCAAATGCAAATCCTAGAATCTCGACTAGACATTGATATCTCTCTTATTCCATCTCTCTTATTACCGATTTTATTCCAGCAGATCTGAATAGCCCAAAAACACTTGTCAAACCAACTATCAAAAATACTTTTGGTGCACCCATAATTCAACATCCAGACCTCCAGTACCCCAACAGTCCACATTTTCATTGCCAAACACAGCTTATTTAACTTGTAAAATAATTATCAGGCCCTCATTGAATTAAATTTGCTGTGTTTTTCCAGGGCTACAACACAAGAATGTGTGCTGCTGGAGGTTCTGGAGGACCAGAGTTGGGAACCACTGATTCAGAAGATATACAAACACATTGGGATTGGATGGGAACCACTGATTCAGAAGATATACAGACACATTGGGATTGGATGGGAACCACTGATTCAGAAGATATACAAACACATTGGGATTGGATGGGAACCACTGATTCAGAAGATATACAGACACATTGTGATTGGATGGGAACCACTGATTCAGAAGATATACAGACACATTGGGATTGGATGGGAACCACTGATTCAAAAGATATACACACACATTGGGATTGGATGGGAACCACTGATTCAGAAGATATACAGACATTTAAATTCGAAACATCAGCATACTATCTCTGTCTCTCACCTTCATCTCAATGACGGTCTGCAGAGCCTTGGTCTTGGCTGATTCAGGGGCTCCTTCATAGCTCCTTCGGTGGAGCTCCTGGGGAGAGGGGTAGACAGCAGCATGATGATGACTAGCACTTCCCAGAGACAACCCAGGGTTAGCACCTCCCGGGGAGAACTCAGGGTTAGCACCTCCCGGGGAGAACACAGGGTTAGCACTTCCCAGGGAGAACCCAGGGTTAACACCACCCGGAGAGAATCCAGAGTTAACACCACCTGGAGAGAATGCAGGGTTAACACCATTCAGAGAGAACCCAGGGTTAGCAGCTCCGGGAGAAAAACCAGGGTTAGCACCTCCCGGAGAGAAGACTGCAGTATGGTGACCACCATCTTGACTAGGGGAGTATATATGACCCCCGTCTTGACGAAAGACAGGCTGTGGGTTACGAGGACCAGCCAGAGATATAGGGACGAAGTGTCTTCCCCGACCTCTGGGCATCACACGAGATTCCATGCCTCCATCCCACATTCTCACAAGCCAATGAAGAGAGCAAAGCTGCACTTGCTACCCAATTTAAAGGTGATTAGCTGTGTAGGCTAACGCAGCTGAAGCTAACATCCTAAGGACGACCTTAAATTCACAGTGGTTTTTCCTGCACTCGTGTAAAGCGAGAAGGAAGAGTGAGGCACACATCGAGAGAGAGAGACACGGGGAGATAAAAGAGAGAATTGTCGGGAAGAAAGATAGAGAGAGAAGGAGATCCTTTAATGGTGTCTGGATGAATGTGAATGCATCAGTGCTCCTGTTTAAAAGACAGAATGAGAGAAGGAGGTGTTCTGATGGTCTTAAGAGAACTAATGCATCTCCTCTGGTCAAGAAAGCACTACACAAAGGAAAGAGAGAGAGAGAGAGAGAGAGAGAGAGAGAGAGAGAGAGATAGAGAGCTTCTCCTGCTTCGGGCGGTGGCGGAAATGGTCAGCATAGAAAACAGACGCGCACACACACACACACACATATATATTGTCATTGGCTCTCACACAAACACATGCACACACACACACACACACAAAATGACCCTCTCTCAGACACACACACATTCACACTGGCATTGGGTCACACAGACACACCCAACAGAAATGCTCGTTTTAGGACCCATGAAACAAAGAGCGTTGTTAGCAGATCTCACTGTGAACCTCGACGGCTGCATGGTCGTATCCCAAAAAACTGTAAGAAACCTCAGCGTTACCCTTGACCCTGACCTCTCCTTTGATGAACATATAAAATATGTCTCAAGAGTTGCTTATTTTCATCTTCGAAACATTGCAAAAATCTGAAACTTTCTATCAAAAACTGATGCAGAAAAACTAATCCATGCTTTTGTTACTTCTAGTTTCTCCCACCACTTTAGGCCCCTTAGTGCCAATTGGGCATCGTTTAAATGCCACGGCCTACCTGAGCATTGTTTCTGACCATGTCCATCCCTTTATGACCACCATGTACCCATCCTCTAATGGCTACTTCCAGCAGGATAATGCACCATGTCACAAAGCTTGAATCATTTCAAATTCGTTTCTTGAACATGACAATGAGTTCACTGTACTGAAATGGCCCACAGTCACCAGATCTCAACCCAACAGAGCATCTTTGGGATGTGGTGGAACGGGAGCTTTGTGCCCTGGATGTGCATCCCACAAATCTCCATCAACTGCAAGATGCTATTCTATCATTATGGGCCAACATTTCTAAAGAATGCTTTCAGCACCTTGTTGAATAAATGCCATGTAGAATTAAGGCAGTTCTGAAGCTGAAAGGGGGTCAAACACAGTATTAGTATGGTGTTCCTAATAATCCTTTAGGTGAGTGTATATAGTAGTAACTGATACATATGACGTACAGTACATCTATATAGTAAAAATTATGACACATATGACACACAGTACATCTATATAGTATGTCTAACTCTGTATTAACCTCTCCTTGTTTTTTCCCTTCTGCAGGTATCTTTACAGCACCAGTATGTGGAGTCCACCACTTCACTTTCCATCATCACTATTTGACCATCAACAGATTGTCATGGTTCAAGGAGGGAGATGGAGGCAAACACGAAGCGGGACATCCCCTCAGGCTGGGACCGTCACACAGATGGCATTGCATCACTGAATAAAAACGGGACGGTCATTTCATCTATTGCTGGTGGGAGAAACTATGGAATGGGCTCTAATGGTATAACAG
This sequence comes from Esox lucius, assembly GCF_011004845.1. Taxonomy (NCBI): domain Eukaryota; kingdom Metazoa; phylum Chordata; class Actinopteri; order Esociformes; family Esocidae; genus Esox; species Esox lucius. Next base: position 3,949,401 of record NC_047586.1, on the reverse strand, counting down.
TTCAGTTGGAAATGGGAGATCAGATCTATGTACAACTATGGGTGAATTCATGGCTCTTCGACAATTATTCAAATTTCACCAACTTCAATGGTATTCTGTTGTTCACTCAGTAAAATTAGTAACTAGATTGAAATCATGGAGTCTCCTCCACATCGAGAGGGGTCAGCTGAGGTGGCTTGGGCATCTTTTTCGGATGCCTCCGGAACGCCTTCCTGGGAAGGTGTTCCGGTCCCGTCCCACCGGGAGGAGACCCAGGGGAAGACCTAGGACACGCTGGAGGGACTATGTCTCCCGGCTGGCCTGGGAACACCTCGGTGTCCCCCCGGAAGAGCTGGAGGAAGTGTCTGGGGAGAGGGAAGTCTGGGCATCTCTGCTTAGACTGCTGCCCCCGCGACCCGGCCCCGGATAAGCGGAAGAAGATGGTATGGTATGGTATGGGAGTCTAAGGCTACCAGAGGTTAATAGTATGTACAATAGTATGTAAAATCTTTCATCAAATGGGTTTTTCCCATCTATTTTATACACTCATGGCCTTTTTCATAATATCTTGACCTATTTCATAATATGATGGTGTATTTAATAATTGTATGCATTACTAAGAAATATCATACCAATATTTTAAAAAGGGGCATCATATAAATATTTCATTTTCATGGGGGCATTATAAAAAGGATTTCATAATAATCTGCAACTTAAAGTAATATATTTATTTAATTTATATTGTATATATTTAATAATTAAATTTCAACCCTTTTGGTCCTCTATATTTTTTTGGTCTGACAAACATAATTTTTGTATTTTAGCCTAAATGAGCTGTGTAAGATTTGGCATGAATCCAACTCAGCATTACTCAAAGAACATAATTGTTGACTGTAGTGGTGGCAGCATGATATTGTGGAGATGTTTCTCATTATCAGGCACATGTAAGAGATGTTTTGTATTTTTTGTGTTTTTTATGTGCATTCCACAATAACAGTACAAAAAATCCAAACATAACTGTTGAGCAAAATGTGTAGATAATTGGAACGAAATCCTGATTATAATGTATGAAAAACAACCAAACAAGGAAATGCAGAGTTTATGAAGGCACTGCCAAATCAGTTCCTTGGTATATGTTTAACTAAATCACAAAATTAATAATTATCTCAAACAATAGATAAAAGATTAACCAGTGATGACATGGTATAAACACTGAACATCACATCAGATCCTCTGTAAATATTTGACAATATAATCAAATGGCAAAAATGGAAATATATATAAGTGCTCCAGCAGAGGTGCTCTAGTCTAAAAACACAACAACATACAGATCGTTTGGGTGAAGAATGAGGGCTATCACAGCACTGCTTATGTTGCTGCTCCTAGGTCTGACTGAGGCAGATGTACAGAACATAGTCACTGAAAATGAAATTAGTTCAGAGAAACAGAACATAGTCACAGAAAATGAAATTAGTTCACTGAGACAGAACCTAGTCACAGGCAGTGACATTAGTCCAGAGAAGCAGAGCATAGTCACAGACAGTGAAATTAGTCCAGATATACAACATATGGAGGTACAAAGAAATACGAGTGAATTCCAAGGAGACTCATGGGGAAGCTGCCAGCCTGACATGTGTAAGTTACTGATGAAGATTGGTGCCATGGAGGCCAGGATGACAGCTAGTGAATCTAAAGTGGATACACTACACACCATGAATCAAGGTAACAGTTAACTTAAAATAGAATGTAATACATTTAATGAGAAAATAGAAGACATGTTGGGGATGTGTGATTGTTTAATTAAGCACGTGGTTCGCAATTGTTCAGAAAACATTCTGAAAATAAGAGTCTGACAGCTTTTTATTTATATCTACAGGTCTTGCATTGCAACTGAGAAACACTGAGACCAGACTGACCACCACAGAGATTGAGCTGAGAAACACTGAGACCAGACTGAGCACCAGTGAGAAGCAGGTGGAAGAACTGAAGGAGAATGCAGGTAACATTGTCCTCATTTATTGAATCCGTTATTCTGATATTTTAAAGATAATAAGAGTGATGACAGATCCTTCTGCATCCAGCAAAAACAACCCCCCATACACTACTCAGATGAAATAAAATACAAATCCGCCTTGCCCAAATATTCAGACCCCTGCCAAGCCTCTCAAATTACTGAACAAAAACGGTACACTGACATTTTGTTCTATTTCATACTTTCGTAAAGAACAATGAAACTCAAAATCACTAACTCAAGATCAATTATTGGAAGGAATACTGGTTAACTGTTGGGAAATATTTGTAAGATAATTTTTTTATGATCCTATTTATTACTTAATCTGTAACTCTATAATGCACTTTGATCTTCATTTTCCTTCATATTCACAGTCACCTATGATCCTTCAACAGTGAAATGCCAATGTACCATATATAATTCAGTATTATGATAGAATGTCAAGGGTCTGGGGGAGTGAAAATGACCAAGGGCGTGGTGGGCTAATTAGACACTGAACTGGCCCCTTCCACTGAGTCTGCAACGATAGAACGAAGTGGAATCCCATAAGGGACGGCATTATTTTTAAATGATCACAAATCCTCTCAAAAGAATCAACAAGCGTGCCTAATAATATGACATTTGTTTACGTCTGATATACTGCAGAGACATAACCTTACAGGTAATGCATAAACATAAATGAAGAACAATTCTAACACTACACACAATTGTAAGTTTTTCCTTGAACCAAACCCCTGCAGGGGAAATCCCAACAAACCTTTGGGTATCTATCTGACCTGGATCACACACACCACCATCTCATCTTTATTTATTTCCTTATATGGAGGCATTCTATGCTCAATCAGTAAGGATTTTTCTTAATTTTTACACAATTAAAATCTAAGAACTGCGGTGTGGAAGACAACAAATGTCGCAAAAAAGTGTAAATGATAAAATATGTATTTTACTCAAACCCACCAGAGACCTTCCGTTTTTTGCCCCCCTCTGGTAAAGATAAATTTTACAGATAATAACTGCATCTTAGAAGTATAAAACCTTCTCCCGCTCCATGTATCAGTCAAAGAACAGGTGGTCTTCTCAGCTGGATTTGGATTTGATGGTAACTACGGACCCTTCAACACTGTGGTAAACCTGGTCTACAAAAAGGTCTTCATCAACATTGGCAACGGTTACAACCAGAACACAGGTACTCTACACGCTGAGGAATGCAGACACCTGATCTATAGTAGAAGCTAATACAGTATATCTATATAGTAGGAACTATGATACAGATGACATACAGTACATCTATATAGTAGGAACTATGATACAGATGACATACAGTACATCTATATAGTAGGAACTATGATACAGGTGACATACAGTACATCTATATAGTAGGAACTATGATACATATGACATACAGTACATCTATATAGTAGGAACTATGATACAGATGACATACAGTACATCTATATAGTAGGAACTATGATACAGATGACATACAGTACATCTATATAGTAGGAACTATGATACATATGACATACAGTACATCTATATAGTAGGAACTATGATACAGATGACATACAGTACATCTATATAGTAGGAACTATGATACAGTACATCTATATAGTAGGAACTATGATACAGATGACATACAGTACATCTATATAGTAGGAACTATGATACATATGACATACAGTACATCTATATAGTAGGAACTATGATACAGATGACATACAGTACATCTATATAGTAGGAACTATGATACAGTACATCTATATAGTAGGAACTATGATACAGATGACATACAGTACATCTATATAGTAGGAACTATGATACATATGACATACAGTACATCTATATAGTAGGAACTTTGATCACACATTTAAGTGGTCATATCTCCCCTTTCTATGTATATAACTATAGTTTCTTCCTGTATTAGTGTGTTTAACTATAATATGTCTTATAATATGCACTATTGTGTTAATAAGTTTGCATACCCTGGCAGAAATTGTGACAATTTGGCACTGAAAAAATTACATGTATTATATTTCAGGATAGTGATCATATTTAGCCATTTATTATCACATAGTTGTTTGGCTCCTTTTTAAATCATAATGATAACAGAAAGAAAGTTTACATACCCTTGAATATGTGGCCTTGTTACAGACACACAAGGTGACACACAGGTGAAAATGGCAATTAAAAGTGAATTTCCCACACCTGTGGCTTTTTAAATTGCAATTAGTGTCTGTGTATAAATAGTCAATGAGTTTGTTAGCTCTCATGTGGATGCACTGAGCAGGCTAGAAACTGAGCCATGGGGAGCAGAAAAGAACTGTCAAATGACCTGCGTAAAAAGGTAATGGAACGTTATAAAGATGGAAAAGGATATAAAAAGATATCCAAAGCCTTTCAAATGCCAGTCAGTACTGTTCAATCACTAATTAAGAAGTGGAAAATTTGGGTCACTCTTGGTACCAAGCCAAGGTCAGGTAGACCAAGAAAGATTTCAGCCAAAACTGCCAGAAGAATTGTTTGGGATACAAAGAAAAACCCACAGGTAACCTCAGGAGAAATACAGGGTTCTCTGTGGTGGTTTTAAGGAGCACAATACAACGATACTTAAACAAAAATTAGATGCATTGTCGAGTTGCCAGAAAGAAGCCTTTACCGCACCAATGCCATAAAAAATCCTGGTTACAATATGCCAGAGAACACCTTGACACAGCTCATAGCTTCTGGCACACTGTAATTTGGAGTGACAAGACCAAAACAGAGCTTTATGGTCACAACCATAAGCGCTATGTTTGGAGACGGGTCAACAAGGCCTAAAGTGAACAAAATATCATCCCCACTGTGAAGCATGGTGGTGACTCACTGATGTTTTGGGGGTGTGTGAGCTCTAAAGGCACGGGGGAATCTTGTGAAAATTTATGGCAAGATGAATGCAGCATGTTATCAGAAAATACTGGCAGAAAATATGCATTCTTCTGCACGAAAGTTACGCATGGGACACTCTTGGACTTTCCAGCACAACAATGACCCAAAGCAAAAGGCCTAGTTGACCCTCCAGTGGTTACAGCAGAAAAAGGTGAAGGTTCTGGAGTGGCCATCACAGTATCCTGATTCTGTTACGACCTACATTTGAACATGAATCCCGTAAGAAATAAAATATGTGTTATATTGGACTAATTCTCAGAGTGTATGCAAACTTTTGAGCACAACTGCATGTCTATAGCTCTGTATTAACCTCTCCTTGTTCTTCCTCTTCTGCAGGTATCTTTACAGCACCAGTACATGGAGTCTACCACTTCACTTTCCATCATCACTATTGGGACAAATACAGATGTCATGCATCACTGAATAAAAACGGGATGGTCATTTCATCTATTGCTGGTGGGAATGGCTATGGAATGGGCTCTAATGGTATCACAGTTCAGTTGGAGGTGGGAGATCAGGTCTATGTACGTCTATGGGAGGATTCATGGCTCTACGACACTGAACCACATTTCAGCAACTTCAATGGCATTCTGTTGTTCACTCAGTAATCTGAGTAACTAGATTGAAATCATGGAGTCTAAGGCTACCAGAGGTTAATAGTATGTACAATGTTGGTTAATTATATACCATACACTGTTTATGATTGGTTACACCTGTGCAGATCTAAATAACCCTTGGGATTAAATAAAAGTGAATAAATATCGGCATAATCTTCTGTTGATCTCAATGTCAGAATGTATTGCAGGCTTCCTTGGTTCATTGGTTTAGACCACACATCCAGACCACAATCCAGACATGAGGTCCCTGTGCATTTTGGTTTGATTTAAAATGGCCACAATGATGCAGCAATGCAGTGACCATAACCACTGCCCCCTACAGAATCTCACTGTTCCTACATGTCTTTACCACTACCCTCTACAGAATCCCACTGTTCCTACATGTCTTTACCACTGCCCCCTACAGAATCCCACTGTTCCTCATGTCTTTACCACTGCCCCCTACAGAATCCCACTGTTCCTACATGTCTTTTCCACTGCCCTCTACAGAATCCCACTGTTCCTACATGTCTTTACCATTGCCCCCTACAGAATCCCACTGTTCCTACGTCTTTACCACTGCCCCCTACAGAATCCCACTGTTCCTACATGTCTTTACCACTGCCCCCTACAGAATCCCACTGTTCCTACATGTCTTTACCACTGCCCCCTACAGAATCCCACTGTTCCTACATGTCTTTACCACTGCCCCCTACAGAATCCCACTGTTCCTATGTCTTTACCACTGCCCCCTACAGAATCCCACTGTTCCTACGTCTTTACCACTGCCCTCTACAGAATCCCACTGTTCCTACGTCTTTACCACTGCCCCCTACAGAATCCCACTGTTCCTACATGTCTTTACCACTGCCCCCTACAGAATCCCACTGTTCCTACATGTCTTTTCCACTGCCCCCTACAGAAACTCACTGTTCCTACATGTCTTTACCACTGCCCCCTACAGAATCCCACTGTTCCTACGTCTTTACCACTGCCCCCTACAGAATCCCACTGTTCCTACATGTCTTTACCACTGCCCCCTACAGAATCCCACTGTTCCTACGTCTTTACCACTGCCCCCTACAGAATCCCACTGTTCCTCCATGTCTTTACCACTGCCCCCTACAGAATCCCACTGTTCCTACATGTCTTTACCACTGCCCCCTACAGAATCCCACTGTTCCTACGTCTTTACCACTGCCCCCTACAGAATCCCACTGTTCCTACATGTCTTTACCACTGCCCCCTACAGAATCCCACTGTTCCTACATGTCTTTACCACTGCCCCCTACAGAATCCCACTGTTCCTACATGTCTTTACCACTGCCCCCTACAGAATCCCACTGTTCCTATGTCTTTACCACTGCCCCCTACAGAATCCCACTGTTCCTACGTCTTTACCACTGCCCTCTACAGAATCCCACTGTTCCTACGTCTTTACCACTGCCCCCTACAGAATCCCACTGTTCCTACATGTCTTTACCACTGCCCCCTACAGAATCCCACTGTACGTCTTTACCACTGCCCCCTACAGAATCCCACTGTTCCTCCATGTCTTTACCACTGCCCCCTACAGAATCCCACTGTTCCTACATGTCTTTACCACTGCCCCCTACAGAATCCCACTGTTCCTACATGTCTTTACCACTGCCCCCTACAGAATCCCACTGTTCCTACATGTCTTTACCACTGCCCCCTACAGAATCCCACTGTTCCTACATGTCTTTACCACTGCCCCCTACAGAATCCCACTGTTCCTACATGTCTTTACCACTGCCCCCTACAGAATTCCACTGTTCCTACATGTCTTTACCACTGCCCTCTACAGAATCCCACTGTTCCTCATGTCTTTACCACTACCCCCTATAGAATCCCACTGTTCCTACGTCTTTACCACTGCCCCCTACAGAATCTCACTGTTCCTACATGTCTTTACCACTGCCCCCTACAGAATCTCACTGTTCCTACATGTCTTTACCACTGCCCCCTATTGGCTCCCACTGTTCCTACATGTCTTTACCACTGCCTCCTATTGGCTCCCACTGTTCCTACATGCCTTTACCACTGACCAGGGGGACAATTTGGAGGGGACCATTACATTACATTTTCTCAAGAGCTATTCCTGATTGGGACACCAAACGTAGTGCTGTGATGCTGTTTTAGTTTGCACCCTCGGTTTGCTCGGTACTGTAGCTCTGCAAATTCAGGTATTGTGTGTGAACCCTACCAACATAAAACATACTTACTCAATGTTAGCTAGGTGCATAAAATGCCTTTCAGACGGTAGACACGAACACTGTCACCTTGCCAACTAAGGAAAACTACATTGCATTGCAAGCTCCTCTCATTGCATATAGTATTGCCATTTGTACTGCATTTGCCTTCATTTCACATCTAAACATTTCACTTGTAATATATACATACTTAATTGTTGTACATTTTCTGCCCTGTTCTGAGGTTTGCTAACTGCATTTCGTTGTACTGTACTTGTTCAATGACAATAAAGTTGAATCTAATCTAACTGATTCAAAATCAAACAGCTACAAACACTGGGTGATGTTAATGCAGCTAGCTAGTAAAAGTTAGCTAATGGCTAGCTAACAAAGTGTAACATGTAATTCAATGCAGGCTGGGTTATAAATGTGTTTTATTGTATTGAGCGGTAAAAGTAAAGACATTTCTAAAATATCCTTTGTTATTTTAGAAAAGGGGTGGGGGTGGGGGGAACAAATCAAAGTTTTCCTTTCCCCCCCGGAATTTCCCCCTATGCTACTGCCTCCTACAGAATCCCACTGTTCCTAGGTCTTGTCAAACAAAAGTAAAGAAAACTAAATGGAAGGGACCTACTTGAACTTAACATTTCAGAACCAGAACGTTTTGGTTGGTATAATGAAACAGCCTTATCAACACCTCAATTGAGATTCGTCTTTCCAGACATTTGCGTCAGGACAGTGAGACTGGTGACCAAACATACAGCGCCGATTCAGTTCAGATTAGTCTGTCCAGACATATGCATCAGGACAGTGAGACTGTCCAACATACAGCAATGCCATACAAGGGCAAACCTCTGTGTCTCTCTGTCTCTCTCAGAACGGGTCAACGGAGATGAGTCATTCCTACTGGAACCAAAGCAGATGGTATTTTTAGACATATAATGGAGAAGGGCTTTGACTCTGTGTGGCCCAGCTGTGTGGTATACCCCAGGCAACAGAGCTACGCCACACGGAGTCAAACACTCGAAGGTCAGTACAGGGTCAAACCTTAAGGACACGGTTGTCAACGGGACTTGGACAGGCTAGTGTCCATACATACTGATACATGCATACAATACCCACGCATACTGATGTGAAACTACAATACCCACGCATACTGATGTGAAACTATAGTACCCATGCATACTGATGTGAAACTACAATACCCACGCATACTGATGTGAGACTACAAAACCCATGCATACTGATGTGAAACTATAGTACCCATGCATACTGATGTGAAACTACAAAACCCACGCATACTGATGTGAAACTACAAAACCCACGCATACTGATGTGAAACTATAGTACCCATGCATACTGATGTGAAACTACAAAACCCACGCATACTGATGTGAAACTATAGTACCCATGCATACTGATGTGAAACTACAAAACCCACGCATACTGATGTGAAACTACAAAACCCATGCATACTGATGTGAAACTATAGTACCCATGCATACTGATGTGAACCTACAAAACCCACGCATACTGATGTGAAACTACACATCCTACGCATACTGATGTGAAACTATAGTACCCATGCATACTGATGTGAAACTATAGTACCCATGCATACTGATGTGAAACAACAAAACCCACGCATACTGATGTGAAACTATAGTACCCATGCATACTGATGTGAAACTACAGTGCCCATGCATACTGAAGTGAAACTACAAGACCCACACATACCGATGAGAAACTACAAGACCCACACATACTGATGTGAAACTACAAAACCCACGCATACTGATGTGAAACTACAAAACCCACACTTTCTGATGTGAAACTACAAAACCCACACTTTCTGATGTGAAACTACAATGCCCAGGCATACTGATGTGAAACAACAAAACCCACTCATACTGATGTGAAACTACAAAACCCACTCATACTGATGTGAAACGACAATACCCAGGCATGCTGACCTAAGACTGCATTAAACACACAGCAATGTAGAGAGCCTCTACTGATTTAAGTTAAGTAAGGCCCAGTCCCAATGTCCCCCCTAAACCCTAAGCCCTGAACCCTCACAGACTAAACTGACGTCACCTGGTAAGTGATTGAGTGCAAGAGGCTACAAGGGCTCTAAATGCCACAAATAGTAATGGGACAGCACTTTGCAACTTTATTATGTTACCTTGATGATGCTGAAACATGTTGCACACTATTGTGAATTTGGGACTTTTTATTTTACGTTTTCTACTTTCTTTCGTGGCCAAGGCACTTAACAGAACGACTGCCTGATTTAAACGTCTTGCAGCCTCTTTCCCTACTAGGTTGACAAGAGGTAATTGTCAATAATGATCTATATTTGTCAATAATGAATGTACTATTTTTGGTCAAAACAGCATCACACACAGTTCAGGCTATATGAACCATCAGTGAGATTTGCGTCTATACCTAGATACAAACCTTTATTTTTCTAACCATGTTAACGTCAGGGTAGGTTGCTCCTTCCATGCTTGTTTGTTCACCGTTCTTCTTTCTTCTCTTATAAGGCAGGTTTGCCGGGATTTTTCTCTCGCTTCCGGGCTTCCCCTGGTAACCTCCCGTGTTTCATGTCACAACACTATTAACTGTGGGCAATTCCCTCAAGCAAAATCTACGGAGAAGTCTTACGAAAAGGGCGCATAAAGGGCTCAAAATGTCTGCCAGAGAGCCCTCGCACACTTGACGATTGGAGAGTGGGACAGCCCTAAGCCCCCACAGACTTACTGAGAACGCGCTTCAAAAGTCTGTGAGTCTGTGAGTGTGGACATCGGGATTAAGTTTGTGTCCCTAAAGAGTCCGGTTAGTCGGGGCAGAGGAGAGAGCTTTTTGATCAGATATTGTCTGACACTGAGTCATCAGTATCACATTTTGGCCATAAAGCGTCATTTATAGCATTCAGGAGATATGCTTCCTGAAGACACAAAGCACTAAGTATAATGTTAATCCATCTGCAGAATATGTATGAGAGAATATGTCCATGGCATTGGTAGGTACCTGTTGGTACTGGAAAGACACAATCAATTCATCTTCTTCCCACTAGATGTCAGAGTGGTCCTAAAGTTGCTCTTAGGTGGAAGGAGGTTACGGGTGTCCGTGCTACTGCCTGACTAGAATGCTGAACAAGGTATGAGGAAAGAACGGATAGCTGAGTGTTGGAGTTAGTCGAGGGCTGTGCTGGAAGAATGGAGGGAGCGAAGACAGACATATGGGGCGGAAGAGAAAAGGATGATTTCCGACCTATCAATGCTAATTCTCCCTCTTTCTTCCCGCTCCTTCTCTCCTCTCGCTCTTTCTCTCTAATAATTTTGTATTTTCTGACTGGCTCATGACACGCTTTGTGCAAACTGTCTGTGTGACATCTTGCATTCTAGTATTTTTGGCCACTGCATATATAAGGGTATAAAAACACATACTGTGTCATGGATGTGGCACGTCAAAACCACACACTTTCAAACTTGGAATTTCATGGCAACCTGAGGTTGATATTGATTCAACTTGTAGCTAGTTTTATGCACACACTTTACGCATCCAGCTAGAAATTTGAGTTTCAAAAAAGTTTTTATTATTTACAACAGTCTCGGACTGTGTCTTTAAATGCATAATTAATATATTTGCTAAGCATTACTAATCTTCTTTGTCTGAGAAAGTTGCATTCTTGCGACATAAGAGTGCTAGCTGACCAACTCCCCCAAAACTTTACAGCCCTCTGAATTCTTAGTGGGCTATGTATTCATGTCAACATCAAAACACCAGGCTATTTACACTAACACAAGCATTATGGTGAGGTCATTTCACCTTCATTTTTTATTTTAATTTCATAATTTTAACAGTGCAAATAGCTATCTCTTTCAAAGTTGTATACAGTATTGTAGGATTATTTCTTCTGACCCAATTAGCACACACCTAGGATGCCATTCCAGTTCTTGGGGGTCAGACAGAAATCAGACGCAGGAGTACAAGATCATATCCCCACAGGACAATATAATACGTCATGCATAATAAGGTCTTTGTCTCTTCACAGTCCACAAAGTGCCCGCTAGGTGTCTTTTGTTTAATCTGATTTTATAAGTAGCTTCCCTGAGGTCACGCCCTGTCTGCATGTCTGGCTGGTCTCTTCTGGACCAAGGGACCCTGCGAGTGACTAGGCCAACCCAAGGGAAGGAACTTTGACCTGTAAAATGTGTCTGGACGATGCTACATGACTAAAATAAGTAGAAAATCAGGGCTGAATTGAAAATAACTGCAAATATCCCTTCACGTCTACAGTGTCGGTTTACAGCCGTCGGGAGGTTGGACAGGAATGTTGTCTGGAATGTGGCTAGCACTGCAGCGTTGACCTGGTGAAAACACTGACGGAACACTACTTCCTGTCCCTTCCCTCATGCCCACTCCCTCAGACATTCCCACATTCCACTTATCCTAACCCTAACCACTTACTCTAACTTAAAAGTTAACCTCAATAACTTAGCCATTCCGCCTAAACTTAACCTAACCCTAAAAGTAGCCTCAATTCCAACACTTGCCCCAATCATGAGTTTCAACATAAACCTAACCCATAAACAGAAAGAAATAACCCTTTCCCAGACCGGCTAAAACCCCCTGTGGGGACCTATTTTCCAGGTTTCGCCCATCTATGTGGGGACCTCTGTTCCCGATACGCATTGTTCCACCTGGATCACACACACACACACACACAGACAGACGTGCTCTCACCTCTCGTAGGGAGCTGGTCTCCTTGTCCTTCTGCTCCAGCAGGCCGTCCAGGTGGTGGATGTGCATCTCCGCCTCCGCCAACCTCCTGGTCCTCTCATGGTCCTCCTCCGTGGCCTTCGCTGACAACCCTAGAACACACGGCACAGTGGTTTGGTTGTGTGTGTGTGTGTGTGTGTGTGTGTGAGAGCTGAATGTGGTGGTGTATGCCGTGCACGTTATTAGTTGTGTTTCATTCGAGGACTTGAGCATCGGCAGACATTATCGAGGGGACACAGGACATCAGACGGAACGTGTACCCAGACATCATGCTGCCAACGGAAGTTGATTAAATGTTGATGATCATTTCTTGAATTTCCAGATAAGCCCCGGGGGAGGCGCTGATCTTTGAAATGGTCTGCCGATTTGACTGGCGAATGGAGGAGACTTTTCAAACACCAGCCCTATAACCCCCCCAAACACCAGCCCTATAACCCCCCCTAAACACCAGCCCTATAACACCCCCTAAACACCAGCCCTATAACCCCCCCAAACACCAGCCCTATAACCCCCCCAAACACCAGCCCTATAACACCCCCTAAACACCAGCCCTATAACCCCCCCAAACACCAGCCCTATAACCCCCCCTAAACACCAGCCCTATAACACCCCCTAAACACCAGCCCTATAACACCCCCAAACACCAGCCCTATAACCCCCCAAACACCAGACCTATAACCCCCCCTAAACACCAGCCCTATAACCCCCCCAAACACCAGCCCTATAACCCCCCCAAACACCAGCCCTATAAACCCCCCTAAACACCAGCCCTATAACACCCCCTAAACACCAGCCCTATAACCCCCCCAAACACCAGCCCTATAACACCCCCTAAACACCAGCCCTATAACCCCCCCAAACACCAGCCCTATAACCCCCCCTAAACACCAGCCCTATAACACCCCCTAAACACCAGCCCTATAACACCCCCAAACACCAGCCCTATAACCCCCCAAACACCAGACCTATAACCCCCCCTAAACACCAGCCCTATAACCCCCCCAAACACCAGCCCTATAACCCCCCCAAACACCAGCCCTATAACCCCCCCTGAACACCAGCCCTATAACACCCCCTAAACACCAGCCCTATAACCCCCCCTAAACACCAGCCCTATAACCCCCCCTAAACACCAGCCCTATAACCCCCCCTAAACACCAGCCCTATAACACCCCCTAAACACCAGCCCTATAACCCCCCCTAAACACCAGCCCTATAACCCCCCCTAAACACCAGCCCTATAACACCCCCTAAACACCAGCCCTATAACCCCCCCTAAACACCAGCCCTATAACCCCCCCTAAACACCAGCCCCTCATATCACTCCCTAAACACCAGCTCATCCCCAAAACGTCCATTGATTCATAACAAGCGGACGATGGCCTGGATAACCTTGCAATGATTAAATTCAAAGTTCGCTACCAACAGCAATGAACATCTTTAAATCAACAATCTTGTTGTGTGTGTTTGTGTGTATGTTTGTGTGTATGTTTGTGTGTGTACCTTTGCTCTGCAGCATTTCCAGTAGTTTCTTGATGGACTCATCCCTGGCCCCCAGCGTCTGTTTCTGGGTGTCGATTCTCAGTTCCATCTCCTCCAGGGTCTTCCTCAAGAGGAACAACTCTTTGGCCTGAAGGTCACAGTCAGGTCAGTTAACTTGATCCAAATGAATATTCTTAATAATGTACATAATAATAACAACCACAATGGTTTTATATTTTCTTTGTAAATTATTTTAATAAAAATCTAATAAACAGCTCATATTTCAGGGTCATTATTATATTACTGTTATTATTGTACACCGATAAGCCATGACATGATGACCACCTGCCTAAAATTGTGTAGGTCCCCCTTTTGCCACAAAAACAGCCCTGACCCGTCGAGGCATGGACTCCACTAGACCTATGAAGGTGTGCTGTGGTATCTGGCACCAAGACGTTAGCAGTCCTGCAAGTTGCGAGGTGGGGCCTCCATGGATCGGACTTGTTGTTCCAGCACATCCCACAGAGGCTTGACTGGATTGAGATCTGGGGAATTTGGAGGCCAAGTCAACACCTTGAATTTGTTGGTGTGTTCCTCAAACCATTCCTAAACCATTTTTGATTTGTGGCAGGGCGCATTATCCTGCTGAAAGATGCCAATGCCATCAGGGAATACCGTTGCCATGAAAGGGTGCACATGGTCTGCAACAATGCTCAGGTAGGTGGTACGTGTCAAAGTAACATCCACATGAATGGCAGGACCCAAGGTTTCCCAGCAGAACATTGCCCAAAGCATCACACTGCCTCCACCGGCTTGCCTCCTTCCCATAGTGCATCCTGGTGCCATGTGTTCTCCAGATAAGCGACGCACACGCCCCCGGACCTCCAAGATATGTAAAGGGAAACATGATTCATCAGACCAGGCCACCTTTTTCTATTGCTCCATGGTCCAGGATTGATACTCACGTACCCATTGTAGGCGCTTTCGGCAGTGGACAGGGGTCAGCATGGGCACCCTGACTGGTCTGGGGCTACGCAGCCCCATCCGCAACAAACTGTGATGCACTGTGTTCTGACATCTTTCTATCAGAACCAGCATTAACCTTTTCAGCAATGTGAGCTACAGTAGCTCGTCTGTTGGATCGGACCTCACGGGCCAGCCTTCACTCCCCACATGCATCAATGGTCCTTGGCCACCCATGTCCCTGTCACCGGTTCACCGCTTTAACTTCCTTGGACCACTTTTGATAGGTACTGACCGCTGCAGTTTTGGAGATGTTCTGACCCAGTCGTCTAGCCATCACAGTTTGGCCCTTGTCGAAGTCCCTAAGATCCTTACACTTGCCCATTTTTCCTGCTTCTAACGCATTAATGTTGAGGACAAAATGTTCACTTGCTGCCTAATATATCCAACCCAATGACAGGTGCCATGATAACGATATTATCAGTGTTATTCACTTCACCTGTCAGTGGTCATAATGATATGGCTGATCGGTGTATTAAAGCATAATTCAATAATAATAATAATATTCCAGTGTCATTATTAAATTATAATTAGTATATTCATTAATAATTAATATGCATTACTAATCAACTGACGTCTGAACAACCACCTGCTACAAAGAATGTCCACACCTGGACGTGTCTCTACCCACAGAAGGACAATTCAACCATTGTGGCCTTCATCTTTCTGATGAAAACCAATTTCAGAAAACTTTACACTTCTTTACTAAACAACAGCATCTGCTTTCCGGTTGTGCATTCTAAAAACATGGTCTCCCTCAACTCCTCCCATGTCTCCCACAACAGAAACATCTCTGGCCTGCAGGTTTGATTCAGTCACTTTTTATTTATATCCAGTAGTTCACTTGGCCGTCATTCAAATTAAAGAAGCATCAGCATGACAATGTAGACATGTAGGCCACTAGCGTTTACATCAACATTTTCCTCATGCTCATTCAAAACCCTGTACTTCCTGTCCCAGGGGGTGGGGGGCGGGCAAAGCCACAAATGTATTGTGGTCCTAGCAACGCCTCTGCTCTAACCCCTAACCCCTAACCACCTAACCCTAAACCACTAACCCTAAACCACCTAACCCATAACCCTAAACCACCTAAACCATAACCCTAAACCACCTAACCCATAACCCTAAACCACCTAACCCATAACCCTAAACCCCTAACCCATAACCCTAAACCACCTAACCCATAACCCTAAACCCCTAACCCATAACCCTAAACCCCTAACCCATAACCCTAAACCCCTAACCCATAACCCTAAACCATCTAACCCATAACCCTAAACCACCTAACCCATAACCCTAAACCATCTAACCCATAACCCTAAACCCCTAACCCCCAGTAAATTGTGGGTATGCGCAAACATAGCAGATGAAAGCAGTTCTGATATATGCATGTGGACCTGACCTGTCGTTCGTGCTCGGCGTGGAGCCGGTGGAAGTTCTCCTCCGTGGGTTCATAAGACAGCGGTTCTCCAGGACGGCCTCCGCCACAGTCCTGCTGGAACAACTGGTTCAGATCTCTCTGGATCCTCAGCTCGTCCTGCAGAGCCTGAACGGTCATCTGGAGATGCTGGCCGGAAACAGGAGGACAGATGGGAACCGTGATTAGTAAAGGAGTAACATCAACAAGTTGACCATCAAGGAATCAAGTGGTGTCTGTGTCTGCTCAGTTACAGGGAAACTTTGGCAATTACTATACGTATATTGGGTACTCTGAAGTCTTGGATTGTGATTGGCTGGAAGCTGTGGTATATCAAGCATTCACAACTGACCCAGTGTCCCTCCGTTACGTGTCTAAGGCCTTGGAAATTCACACGCGTTAATATTAGTATCCAGGACTCCAACAGCCACCTGCAATCAGCTAACAGACGGGGGCCATTGGAGGTCTTCCTGTCGGCTTTTGGTATAATTTACAGTTCACCAAGCCTGACCATTTTCACCCCCCTCCCTCCCTCCCCTCCTCCCTCCCTCCCTCCCTCCCTGTCTCTTTCCATCTGTCTTTTCCCTCTCGGTTACTCTCTCAATATCATCTCTCACTCTCTTTCTTACCTCAGTCTCACACTCTCTGTTCCCTATCTCTCCCTCACTTTCTCTCCATTGACCCCCCCCCCCCTTCTCTCTCTCTCTTTCTCTCGGCACTGAGGGGGCAGTGTGCCTTGATTCCACAGGCGACCCGGTTACCAAGCAACATTAGCCATCTGTGTGTGTCACTACAGTCAGTTTTTCTAAAACACATCAACCCACACAGGACCGGTTAGAACAGACCAGGGCACAGATACCCAGGAAAAGACAGGAGGAGATAAGGATGAGAGGAAGAGCAAAAGCCCAAAATGATAACCCCATTCCCCAATCCTTAACCAGCCCCATTCGCCAACTAACCCCATTCCCCAACTAACCCCACCCCCAACTAACCCCACTCCCAACTAACCCCTAACTAACCCCAATGCCCAACTAACCCCAACCACACCCCCAACCCCTACCTAACCCCAATTCCCAACTAACCCCAGCACCCAACTACCCCCAACTAACCCCAACCCCGAACTAACCCCAATGCCCAACTAACCCCAATCCCCAACTAACCCCAACCCCGAACTAACCCCAATGCCCAACTAACTCCAGCACCCAACTAACCCCAACCCCAAACTAACCCCCATGCCCAACTAACCCCAACCCTTAACTAAACCCAATTCCCAACTAACCCCAACCCCAAACTAACCCCAACCCCTAATTAAATAACTATATTTTATACTGACATAATATGAAAGATTTTTAAACACCAGGTTACTTCAAATCAAACCATGGCATGGGGCCTCCAAAGATTAATTAAGAAATTAACAATTTAAGATATGAGTTATTAACAAGCAACATTTCCAACAGTGGTGTCCCCTGCCATTACAAACATATAGCCTCATCCCCACAAACACATCCCAAACACACACCAAACACATACCAAACACACACAATACACATCTCAGACACACATCAAATACTTCACAAACACATCCCAAACACACACCAAATAGACCCACACACACTCCTTCCCTACCACGGCAGAAGCGATCATTTCTCACCCTGAGTTGACTTTCATGCCCAGTGGCATTACGACCCAATGAAAGAAAGACCCATACCAGGAAAGAGAATAGAGTGAGGGAGAGATTAAAAAAGACCAAGGCAGTAAAGATGCTATCATACTCCCTGCACCGAACATGAATCAGCAGGATGAAGAAGATGAGGCGGAGAAAGGAAAGAGAGACAGGGCAGGAGGAAGGACGACGTGGCATTGTTTGTGCTCTGAGTTACACAGGTGCATGATGATTATGATGAAGATGAGAAGAACAGGAGAGGAGCAGGCACAGACAGACGGCAGAAGACAGAATGAAAGGTAGGAAGAATGAAAGAGACCGAAACACAGTTAAAAAAAATGTTTTCCCCTGTAATATACTGTATATACAGCATGCAGGTCAAACGTCCACACAGATTATGCTTCCATGTCCTGAGCTGGGTGACAGACAGGAAACAGAAGGCCTGATTTCCCTCTGATCACCACGTATGGGTGGAAGGGACAGGACCAATCAGGAGACTGTCACAAGATATTTTGCGGAAGGGACAGGACCAATCAGGAGACTGTCACAAGATATCTTCCGACGGCTAGCGATAAGTCAGATGAATTAACACACACACACTCACTCATACACACACTCTCTCTCTCTTTCACACAGCCGACAAGGGTCTCTAACCCTGACAGTCTCACTCCTCCTAACTTGCAAAGCCGTCTATCTCTCATCTGAGACGTTCGATTTAACCATTCAACCCGAGGAGAGCCTATCAGAATCCTGGGCACTGGCTCGTTAACCATGCCCAGGTGCTCGTTAACCCTGGCCAGGAGCTTGTTAGCCTTGTCCAGGTGCTCGTTAACCCTGGCCAGGAGCGTGTTAACCATGTCCAGGAGCGTGTTAACCCTGTCCAGGAGCTGGTTAACCATGCCCAGGAGCGTGTTAACCCTGTCCAGGAGCGTGTTAACCCTGTCCAGGAGCTGGTTAACCATGCCCAGGAGCTCGTTAACCATGCCCAGGAGCTCGTTAACCATGTCCAGGAGCTTGTTAGCCCTGTCCAGGTGCTCGTTAACCCTGGCCAGGAGCGTGTTAACCCTGTCCATGCACTTGTTACACGTGCCCAGGTTCTTGTTAACCCTGGCCAGGTGCTCATTAACAATGCCCAGGTGCTCGTTAACCCTGGCAAGGTGCTGGTTAATCCTACCCAGGTGTGCACGTGAGGTCGTTATAAGGGGCTCACGTCGATGCTGTAGGCGATCCGTCAGACTCAGTGATGAAACTTGGCGCCCGGACATCAGTGTAACCCACTCCATATCAGGGCCGCTGGGCCGGAGTTGACTAAACCTGAGTGAATGATGCATTCTGACATGGAGGTCTGACGTCAGCACCACGCCTCGCATCGGCCCGGGGGGCTGTGATTCAAGCACGTGGGACGGCGTGTTCACGACCGCCTTGTTGTTTTCCCTTTAATGTTGCTGCCTGTTTCGTGTTGCTTCATTTCATCTTCCTAATTCATTTTTTTCCCCTCATTGACTTTCCTCCTTCTTGATGTTTTAATGTCCGGACCTGTATTTATATTTTGTTAGACATACATTTTAAAGCGAGGAAATCTTACAGGGGCTCTAGTTATACAGCCCTTGGAGAGGTCAATGGAGACGTCTGATTCTATGTTTGTCTCTGTGGGCTTCGAGTCTTGTTCTGTGTGTGTGTGTGTGTGTAAGTGTGTCTGTAAGTGTGTGGGTGTGTGTGTGTGTAAGTGTGTCTGTAAGTGTGTGTGTGTGTGTGTAAGTGTGTCTGTGTGTGTAAGTATGTATGTGTGTCTGGGGGTCTGTGTGTGTGTGTCTGGGGGTCTGTGTGTGTAAGTGTGCCTGTGTGTGTAAGTGTGTATATGCGTGTAAGTGTGTCTGTGTGTGTGTCAGTGTGTCTGTGTGTGTTTGTGTGTGTAAGTGTGTATGTGCTGGGAAAGAGATACAGCGTATGGGATTCCCAGAGCAGTAGCAGTGGCCTCGAAGCAGCCTGTCAGTCCCCCTGGTGAGCCTGCTGCGCCACGGAGCCTGAATGGACAGACAGCCGCATCAGTGCACTTGGCCGGCGGGCAGAGCCATGTGCAACTGGCGCTTCCTCTGGGCTCTGACAAGGCCTGAGGTAACTGACATGGGAACCACTAGACTAGTATTTGTGTAAACCACTGCTATAGATAGAAGCAGCTGGGACTAGGCCAGAAGGAGAATACAGACGGGAATGTAGGACAAACAGAAAGACAGGGAGAGACAGACAGACAGGCAGACAGACAGACAGACAGAGACACACAGGCAGACAGACACACAGACACACAGGCAGACAGACAGACAGGCAGACAGACAGGCAGACAGAATATATTTAAGACTGGGGGTCAGTCACTGAGAAGGAATGTGGGACCATCTCTACTCCTCCTCCTTTTAAAACCCTCCCTCTATTTCTCCTCCCATCTCCCCATCTCCTTGTTCATTCCCCCTCCCCACCCCTCCCCCCAGCAGTGCTGATTCATAGAGCAACATGACTCCCCCAGTGGCCCCCATCTCAATGACAGCGTCACACACACACACACACAAACAACCGACGCACAACACACACACATAACACAAACATACATAAATTACAGTCACACATATCTACAGCCTTTCTAGAGTGCATGGTGCTGACATTTTAGTGAACAGAGAGAAAGACAAATAGACAGACAGGCAGACAGTCAGAGACAGACAGACAGACAGACAGACAGAAAGGCAGACAGACTGGAAGGCAGACAGACAGACTGGAAGACAGACAGACAGACAGACTGAAAGGCAGACAGACAGACAGACTGAAAGGCAGACAGGCAGACAGATAGAGTCTGAGTAGAAAGAGGGAAGATCAGAAAGAAAGACAGGAAATTAAAAGAAAGAGAAAAAAGAGAGGGTGATGCAGGAGATGGAGAGGGAGAAGATACAAAAAAGAGAGGAGATGAGTGAATAGAGAGAGGGAAACGAGATAGAAAAAGAGGAGTGATTAATAAAAAGACAAGGCCCAAATCCCCAACGCCATCCCCCCAACGCCATCCCCTCAACGCCATCCCCCCAACGCCATCCCCTCAACGCCATCCCCCCAACGCCATCCCCTCAACGCCATCCCCCCAACGCAATCCTCCCAACGCCATCCCCTCAACGCCATCCCCCCAATGCCATCCCCTCAACTCCATCCCCCCAACGCAATCCCCCCAATGCCATCCCCTCAACGCCATCCCCCCAACGCCATCCCCCCAACGCCATCCCCCCAACGCCATCCCTCCAACACAATCCCCATCTCTCCAGTAACTAACACCAGGCTGTATGAAACACACAGATCAGGATTCTGTCTCCAGCCCAAAGCAACTGGTGTCATTTATGCAGAGGTGAGCGTTTTAGCACTTAAGAAAAATACATAAAATAAACGTTGGCCCAGGACGCAGCGTGCTGACACTGATGTTACCAGGCAGGGATGCATGACTTTTGTAGAAGGGGTTGAGACTGGACAGTAATGGGGTGTTCTTCCCCAGAGACCACAAAATCCCTCAGATGACAGGCTGGGTCAGCAAACAGACAGATGGAGAGGGACTGGTGGAGAGGGAATAACGGAGAGGGAATGACGGAGATGGATTGACAAACGGACACAAACAATTGCAGCCTAACAGAGGAGGCTAACAGTTGGAGGCTAACAGCAGGAGGCTAACAGGAGGAGGCTAACAGGAGGAGGCTAACAGCAGGCCTCCTGCACCACGGAACAGAATAGGAGGACCAACGTCTGAGACATCCTGCTAAGTCCTTGTATTTGTAACCTCCCGAAGCCAAATGTCAGTCATTGTTAAATCCACTGCGGTTGTACCAAAGTCTAGAGGAAAAACAAGTCTGATCCACGTGGGACTCAACCACCCGATAAACACTGCACTGCAACCCCTCTGCTCAGCGGTTGGCTATTATTACCCAGTAGCTAACAATAGCTTGTGGCTAGTCTGCCCAGCTGGACTGTGTGTTCTGTCTGCGATTCAGCAGGGGGCGGGACATTGAACACGGCCGGGAGGCGGTACCCGGAGAACAGCCGTCCAATCACAGCCCCTAAGGTTGTGACAGCCGGAGCATTACCTTTCTCACCAAACAATTCGAGTGTCAGAGTGGAAGCATTTCATCTACAGTTTGTCTTCACATCCACGCACCACACACACTTTTAAAGGGCATTTCCTATTCGAATAGAGGATACAAAACAAATGTCATAATTGGACACTGCTCCACCCCCTCAGAGTTAAAACGTGGTGGAAGCACCTTAGACAGTTATTACAGCTGTCAGTCCGTTGTGGTATGGTAGGTCTCAACCCCCGTGCACACCAAGATTTGATAATATTCAATAAATCTTCATTACAAAACCATTCGACCTCTGTCAAGTTCCTTAGGGAGTTTCAATAAGCAGCACTCTTTTTGTCATGCCACATCTCCAATTGGATTTAGGTCAGAGCTCTGTCCGGCCCACTCAAGGACATTTCTTTGTTTTTACTCAAGCCAGTCTACCATAGCTTCATCTGTGTGTTTTGGGTCTTTCACAAGTTGAACTGAAGTGTGAACTTCCGTCACACACTTGAGCTTCCTTTGAGCAGAGGACAGTGGGATTCCTCAAGGACTTTTTTGTCCATTG
This sequence comes from Esox lucius, assembly GCF_011004845.1. Classification (NCBI taxonomy): domain Eukaryota; kingdom Metazoa; phylum Chordata; class Actinopteri; order Esociformes; family Esocidae; genus Esox; species Esox lucius. The sequence continues at coordinate 3,926,657 of NC_047586.1, read as the reverse complement.
CTCCATTAATTTCCCCCCTCCATCTTGACAAGATCCCCAGTACTGGACAATGACAAGGCAAATAAACTTAGCGTGTGATTTTCTGGGCAATTGTTGCACTTGAGCTGATTTAAGATTTTTCTTACAAAAAGGGGTGTAGACATCCGTTTTCAATTTTTGCTACAGAATTCTAACACACGATAATACAAGAAAAATGCATAGAGAATGGTACATAGATTCATCGAAAAAGAGGCACTGAAACAACCAAACAACCAAAGAGTTGACAGGGATATAGAAGTTCTACTGGCACTGTAACTTGTCTGAAATGCCCCATCAGCAAAACAGCAACCAGGACCCCCCCCCCCCCCCCCACACACACACACACACACACACACACACAAACTACCACCACACTCTCTACAGAATAAAATACAAAGGGCTTACCCCTACACACACACACACACACACAAATATATATATATATGTATACAGTACAGGCCAAAAGTTTGGACACACCTTCTCATTCAATGCGTTTTCTTTATTTTCATGACTATTTACATTGTAGATTCTCACTGAAGGCATCAAAACTATGAATGAACACATGTGGAATTATGTACTTAACAAAAAAGTGTGAAATAACTGAAAACATGTCTTATATTTTTGATTCCTCAAAGTAGCCACCCTTTGCTTTTTTGATAGCGCTGCAAACCCTTGGTGTTCTCTCAATGAGCTTCATGAGGTAGTCACCTGAAATGGTTTTCACTTCACAGGTGTGCCTTGTCAGGGTTAATTAGTGGAATATTTTTCCTTATTAATGGGGTTGGGACCATCAGTGTTGTGCAGAAGTCAGGATGATACACAACCGACAGCCCTATTGGACAACTGTTCTAATTCATATTATGGCAAGAACCAATCAGCTAAGTAAACAGAAACAAGTGGCCATCATTACTTTAACAAATGAAGGTCAGTCAGTCCGGAAAATTGCGAGAACTTTGAATGTGTCCCCAAGTGCAGTCGCAAAAACCATCAAGCACTACAACGAAACTGGCTCACATGAGGACCGCCCCAGGAAAGAAGACCAAGAGTCACCTCTGCTGCTGAGGATAAGTTAATCCGAGTCACCAGCCTCAGAAATCACAGGTTAACAGCAGCTCAGATTAGAGACCAGCTGAATGCCACACAGAGTTCTAGCAGCAGACACAACTCTAGAACAACTGTTAAGAGGAGACTGCGCGAATCAGGCCTTCGTGGTCAAGTAGCAGCTAGGAAACCACTGCTAAGGAGAGGCAACAAGCAGAAGAGATTTTTTGGGGCCAAGAAACACAGGGAATGGACTCTAGACCAGTGGAAATCTGTGCTTTGGTCTGATGAGTCCAAATTTGAGATCTTTGGTTCCAACCGCCGTGTCTTTGTGCGACACAGAAAAGGTAAACAGATGGATTCTACATGCCTGATTCTCACTGTGAAGCATGGAGGAGGAGGTGTGATGATGTGGGGGTGCTTTGCTGGTGACACTGTTGGGGATTTATTCAAAATTGAAGGCATACTGAACCAGCATGGCTACCACAGCATCCTGCAGCAACATGCCATCCCATCCAGTTTGCGTTTAGTTGGACCATCATTTATTTTCAAACAGGACAATGACCCCAAACACACCTCCAGGCTGTGTAAGGGCTATTTGACCAAGAAGGAGAGTGATGGAGTGCTGCGCCAGATGACCTGGCCTCCACAGTCACCGGACCTGAACCCAATCGAGATGGTTTGGGGTGAGCTGGACCGCAGAGTGAAGGCAAAAGGGCCAACAAGTGCTAAGCATCTCTGGGAACTCCTTCAAGACGGTTGGGAAACCATTTCAGGTGACTACCTCTTGAAGCTCATCAAGAGAATGCCAAGAGTGTGCAAAGCAGAAATCAGAGCAAAGGGTGGAAACTAGAATATAAGACATAAATCCACGTGTTCATTCATAGCCTACAGTGAGAATCTATAATGTAAATAGTCATGAAAATAAAGGAAACGCATTGAATGAGAAGGTGTGCCCAAACTTTTGGCCTGTACGCTATGTATATATATGTACAAACGCCCTGGATGGAGTGACTTACAGTGGATATTAAAAGTCTACACACCCCGTTTTTGTGATGTAAAAGAATGAGACAAAGATAAATCATGTCAGAAATGTTTCCACTTTTAATATAACCTATAATGTGAACAGTTCAAATGAAAAACAAACTGAAATCTTTGAGGGGGAAAAATGAAATGCATATATACACACACACCCACACACACACACATACACAAACAATTGCACCACAGCAGAATATCATGAAGTTTGATTAGAGATGAAATGACCTTGTTTGGGCAAAGAGTGGTTCTCTTTCTGTTGATCTCTGCTTGTAAATCCAGGCTGGACAGAGACCGACTGCTTTGGTGAGAGAGTGGGTGTGGCCAGAACCCAAACTAAATGACCTCTGAGAGGTAGTGCATTAGAGGTCGCCCATCTCTTCAGCTCTTTATCATCCATCTCATCCTTCCTCTCCTCTATCTCTCCATCTATCCATTGCTTCCTTCCTCTCCTCCTCCATCCCTCCATCTCTACCTTTTCATCTAAACCTATATCTATCGCTCCATTTTGCTCTACCACTATCTTTCTTGTACTTCCTCTCTTCCTTGATCTATCTATTTACCTGTCCACACATTGAATCCTTCCTCTCATTCTTTACCCTTCCAAGCATCCCTTTCTTCCTCTCCTCCATCTCTTTATCCATTAATTCCTTTCTTTCTCTCCTCCATCTCTTTATCCATTCATTCCTTTCTTTCTCTCCTCCATCTCTTTATCCATTCATTCCTTTCTTTCTCTCCTCCATCTCTTTATCCATTCATCCCTTTCTTCCTCTCCTCCATCTCTTTATCCATTCATTCCTTTCTTCCTCTCCTCCATCTCTTTATCCATTCATCCCTTTCTTCCTCTCCTCCATCTCTTTATCCATTCATTCCTTTCTTTCTCTCCTCCATCTCTCAATCCATATGTTGCTGTGAACAATAGAGAAGTTGTGTTGACTGTAAGGTGGCCAGCTGAATATTCATGGTAAGAGAAGACTGACACGTCAGACAGTAAAGCTAGCCCATCAGCCTCACATACACACACAGACCCACACCGACACACACACACACACACATCCATTACCTCTTGAATAAATTATTACCTTGGCCTTCATTAATTGGTTTTTCCTGTTGCTTCTCTGAACACAACAGAAAAACAGTCAGACAGCTGCTTGTTATGTCAATGTTTAAAGGCATAATCCACCCACAGAAATACAAATCAGAAATGTTCCGTCAAATTCTAGAAAACCTACATTCAAACCTAGGTTAGTAAATAAAGGATTCCTCTACTTTCAATTCCCATGTACCGCAGAAATCACAAAATATTGTCATAAAGCGTGGTAGCGACATAGTTTCCCAGCTAATACATTTCGTAACAGTTTTGAAAACAACAATCTGCCCTCCAGATCACCAAATCAGCCAACAACCTCAATGGGCAGCCTAGTCCCTGGGACACATCTAGCCATGCGTAGCTTGACACAGTATATATTTAGTTCAAATTGCTTTAAAATACACGGTGGAATTGTTCAGAGGGCACGTTCACCAGTACAGTCTTCCTTTAGCTTTGCGATAAAAACGCAATCTACAACACATTTCTTGGTTCTGTTTTCACTACTATATTTACTGTGCAGTGAGTTTACAGATGAATACTTCTCATGCAAACACTGAGTATTACTGTAGATCTATTTCTCTCTCCTCTCCTTTCCACATCCCACTCCTTTCATAAATAAGTGAGCACATCTTTATCTGTCGCTCACTATTAAAACAACTATTTATCTTCTTCCAGTGTCACTTTAAGCTTTGTGCATTTACTCCTTCTACCTCTCCTCCTTCTACCTCTCCTCCTCCTACCTCTCCTCCCCTACCTCTCCTCCTTCTACCTCTCCTCCTCCTACCTCTCCTCCTCCAACCTCTCCTCCTTCTACCTCTCCTCCTCCTACCTCTCCTCCTTCTACGTCTCCTCCTCCAACCTCTCCTCCTTCTACCTTTCCTCCTTCTACCTCTCCTCCTTCTACCTCTCCTCCTTCTACGTCTCCCCCTTTTACCTCTCCTCCTTCTACCTCATCTGCTCTGCTCTCTCCATACTCTTCTCCATTCTTCTGACCAGTGAATCGTGGCTTCATCTCTCCATTTGACTCCACTCTGAATAAACACATTTGCCACACTTCATCAGGTCCGAGGTGCATTTGTGTGGCTGATGGAGACTTTACTGAGCAGTGCACACTACACACACACACACACACATACTACATACACACACACACATTTGAAATGTCATTTGCAACAATCGTTTGTGTAAATGTAGGTTCCAGTTATGATCTTACAGTAAAACAGATGTACAAGGGACTGGCCCCAAAACCTACACATCAATCACACAACAACAAAATAGTTGTATACCGTCAAGGGAAACTTCACTGTGCACTGTTATAATATGTCCTGAATGTGTAACACTAATAGCCAAGCACTGAATGAAAACGCCAAAATATGTCACCTGACAAAAATCTTAAAACTGGGAATGGTGGACTGAGTGATTCTGAGTGTGTGATTTAGACTGTGTGAATCTGAGTGTGCGATTTAGACTGTGTGAATCTGAATGTGTGATTTAGACTGTGTGATTCTGAGTGTGCGATTTAGACTGCGTGAATCTGAATGTGTGATTTAGACTGCGTGAATCTGAACGTGTGATTTAGACTGTGTGAATCTGAATGTGTGATTTAGACTGTGTGAATCTGATTGTGTGATTTGGACTGTGTGAATCTGAATGTGTGATTTAGACTGTGTGAATCTGAATGTGTGATTTAGACTGTGTGAATCTGAGTGTGTGATTTAGACTGTGTGATTCTGAGTGTGTGATTTATTCTGTGTGATTCTGAGTGTGCGATTTAGACTGCGTGAATCTGAATGTGTGATTTAGACTGTGTGAATCTGAATGTGTAATGTAGACTGTGTGAATCTGAATGTGTAATGTAGACTGTGTGAATCTGAATGTGTAATGTAGACTGTGTGAATCTGAATGTGTGATTTAGACTGTGAGATTCTGAGTGTGCGATTTAGACTGTGTGAATCTGATTGTGTGATTTGGACTGTGTGAATCTGAATGTGTGATTTAGACTGTGTGAATCTGAATGTGTGATTTAGACTGTGTGAATCTGAGTGTGTGATTTGGACTGTGAAATGTCCGTAAAATGAAAAGTTGAGAAGCGCAGCTCCACTCTACATGCTGTGATTATTTTGAGCGGACATTATGGGGATGGGTTACATGTGCATCAGAGAGGACAGGGGAGTAGATGGGAACAGAGAGGGAGAGAGAAAGAGGGAGAGAGACTGAAGACAGAGAAGAGGGAAAGAGAGAAGAAGGGGGAGGGTTAGAGGGAGAGGGAGAGAACATTAAAGAAAAAGACAGAGAGAGTGGATGAAGAGAGAATGAACGGGGGAGGGAAGGAGAGAGAGAGAGAGATAGAGAGAGCGAGAGTTGACCCCAATCAGTCAGTGTGATGTACCACTACAGATCCTGACACCAAGCAGTGGAGGGAAACAGGTCCACACCATCTAACATCAACAGCCAGTAAGAATCCAGCAAGTCTGTCAAGTTGCAGCAGTAGACCCTGGGTCCCTGGGGGGCAAACTGAACTATACAGGCTGACATACAGCTTCTCACCTCAGGGGAGGAATGGAACCCACCTCCCCCTCTCCCTCCCCCTATCTCTTTATCAATGGGAAGATCAACGAGGACACGGCTCCGGTCAATAACATCCACGGAGGTCAGATTGCCGTTTGTGCAACAGTAGGAGCTTGTTTTGGCTCAGGTCTTGTTTGCAGGGACACAGACGAACCGTCCTCTCTGGGGTGGGTGGTGGGGGGGGACTTTGATCCGATAGATCAGTGAACAGTCACTGGGTATTGGGGACAGGCAGCGGGAGGCAGAGCAAAGGGAAAGAGCACAAGAGATGGTTTGGGTTTCGTCTAGATGGACCCCCAGTGGCCCACTGTACCGGTACCCTGTGGTCAGAGGGCCGAACTGGGTCGCACCCCGGGGCCGGGCCGGCTGTCCACCATGGGACCGTGAGAATGTATGAAATGCATAGGAGACTCCAGGACCTTACGCTGGCATGGCAACCGAAGAAGCTGTGCTGGGGGGCGGGGAATCATTACGCACCGATGAATTATGCAGATGTGGCGAGCGTTGTGTGTGTGTGTGTGTGTGTGTGCTGTAAAGGCTGATGCAGTCATCTGAAAATACTCAGACAAATTAGGCCAGGACCTTGATTACACGTGTCTTTGTGTTAAATTAATTACATCAATTAGTCAGGTTTCCACTGAGACAAGTTAATTCTGTCAAAACAAAGGTTCACCAAACTTCCAGATTGTGAGTTTCTTTGAGATGAAGGAAAACAGTGATCATCTAATGAATAATGATAGCGGAAAGAATCTTCAAGGTAAGCTCCATTTTACAGTTATTTCAAAATGAAAAACGCTCATAAAAATACAGTCTACTTGCAATGCAACGACTGGCCAGACTTTCCACAAGGCATGGATTACCTCACGTTGAAAATTGAAGTTTCACAACTAAAAAGATTCAGATCTCTGAAATGCTTAGTAAATATATCACTATGATACAAGGGGGGGGAGGGGAGGAGGGGAGGAGAGGCAGGGAGGAGGGACAGAGGTGAAGAAGAGGGACGGAGGGGAGGGGGGCTGAGAGGAGGGCAGAGCAGAGGAGGGACGGAAAGCAGGAGGTGCAGAGGAGAGGAGGGATGTGTGTGACCATAGGATGAGAGACTGTTCATTCCTGAATACTACAGAATATTCCACAAGCAGACCGTTTCCATTTAAGGGCAGACACGTCTGCTCTCTTGGCATTACACACACACACACACACACACACACTCACTCCACCCACACACAAACATACACCCATACACCCACACACAGCCTGGGGAATGTGAAGAATCAGCCTCCCAACCAGACTGCACTCTGCATGGGTTGTATAGACGAGAGTTGTCCCAACTCCTCCATCTGAAGGTTCTAAGTGACAAGGCCAACCCTTATAGACACTGTCTGACAGGAGAAAAGCACGGGAGAGAGACAGGAAAGAGGGAGACAGGGGGAGGAGTGAGACAGAGCGGAGAGGGACAGAGAGACAGGAAGCAAAGAAAATAGGGCAAAAATTCCTCAGTTACATGAAATTGTTGCAGTCAAATGGGGCAACACAAGGAGTTGAGGATTGGGGTGACGTGTGTGGGGGATTGGGGTGACGTGTGTGGGGGATTGGGGTGACGTGTGTGGGGGATTGGGGTGACGTGTGTGGGAGGGATTGGGGTGACGTGTGGGGGGGGGGGGGATTGGGGTGACGTGTGTGGGAGGGATTGGGGTGACGTGTGTGGGGGATTGGGGTGACGTGTGTGGGGGGATTGGGGTGACGTGTGTGGGGGATTGGGGTGACGTGTGTGGGGGGATTGGGGTGACGTGTGTGGGGGATTGGGGTGACGTGTGTGGGGGGATTGGGGTGACGTGTGTGGGGGATTGGGGTGACGTGTGTGGGGGATTGGGGTGACGTGTGTGGGGGGATTGGGGTGACGTGTGTGGGGGATTGGGGTTGAAACAGACCCACGGAACAAGAAGACGGCCTTAGTGGAAATCGGTGGGAACTTTCCCCTCTCTCTCACCCGGTTCCCCGTCTCCTCCCCCTCTCCTCCCCCTCTCCTCCCCCTCTCTTCCCAGCATGCCCTGCCCCTCTGTCACCATGGTCGCCACTGAGTCAGAGAGGTAAATATAGTCCTATACCTCTGCCATGCAGAGCTCTTCCTGGCTACTGGCAGCAGGAATGGTGTGTGTGTGTGTGTGTGTATGAAGACAATGGTACAGCTTACTTACACAGTGTGAGGTGTAAGCCCCACCCACAGCCATATGGACAGTCCTCCCGGTCGGCTAATCCCACAGACCGGAGTGGGAAAACAACAGACCATATTCTAACCGGCCAGCATCCGGCCTACTGAGTCCTACCAAGAAACGGGAGCATTTAACTGCATATGAAAGCATAGGATTGATTCATGAATTAGGGTAGAACCTCCCAGCTGGTCTATTGGGGCTGAAAGTCATCAAAGGACCCTCCATACAATATATTATTAATGCTATTATGTTGAAATGGGTCAACCTGGGGGTTTGGTTTGGATCAACCTGGGGGTTTGGTTTGGATCAACCTGGGGGTTTGGTTTGGATCAACCTGGGGTTTGGTTTGGATCAATGTGGGGGTTTGATTTGGATCAACCTGGGGGTTTGGTTTGGATCAACCTGGGGGTTTGGTTTGGATCAACCTGGGGGTTTGGTTTGGATCAACCTGGGGGTAAGTTCAGGATTGGGTATCACTTTCTCAGAGGAAGACAAGGTAATGTAGCTGAAAAGAAACAGGCTAACCTTTGTGGATCCCAACTCTGAGCAAATAGAATAAAATAAAAACTGTTTGGTTAACCATCTGTTTCATGAGGGCAGTCATCCATGAGGGAAGCAAAGACAAACAAACACACACCTGTGTATCCTCGTTCTCTGGTAATAGACCATCTGGCATTAAACACACACACACACACAGGAGCAGAGCTGCCTGAAACGTGGGTCACTGGGCAGCACAGAGAGAGGATGGACAGAATGGGAAATAAGAGACGGCAGGAGGTCAGGAACTAAGCAGAGAGGAGAGACACGCAGCAGTCCTGTGTTACAGAGAGGAGAGACATACAGCAGTCCTGTGTTACAGAGAGGAGAGACATACAGCAGTCCTGTGTTACAGAGAGGAGAGACATACAGCAGTCCTGTGGTACAGAGAGGAGAGACATACAGCAGTCCTGTGGTACAGAGAGGAGAGACATACAGCAGTCCTGTGGTACAGAGAGGAGAGACATACAGCAGTCCTGTGTTACAGAGAGGAGAGACATACAGCAGTCCTGTGGTACAGAGAGGAGAGACATACAGCAGTCCTGTGTTACAGAGAGGAGAGACATACAGCAGTCCCGTGTTACAGAGAGGAGAGACATACAGCAGTCCCGTGGTACAGAGAGGAGAGACATACAGCAGTCCCGTGTTACAGAGAGGAGAGACATACAGCAGTCCTGTGGTACAGAGAGGAGAGACATACAGCAGTCCTGTGGTACAGAGAGGAGAGACATACAGCAGTCCTGTGGTACAGAGAGGAGAGACATGCAGCAGTCCCGTGTTACAGAGAGGAGAGTCATACAGCAGTCCCGTGGTACAGAGAGGAGAGACATACAGCAGTCCCGTGTTACAGAGAGGAGAGACATACAGCAGTCCCGTGGTACAGAGAGGAGAGACATACAGCAGTCCCGTGGTACAGAAAGGAGAGACATACAGCAGTCCTGTGTTACAGAGAGGAGAGACATACAGCAGTCCTGTGTTACAGAGAGGAGAGACATACAGCAGTCCTGTGTTACAGAGAGGAGAGACATACAGCAGTCCTGTGGTACAGAGAGGAGAGACATACAGCAGTCCTGTGGTACAGAGAGGAGAGACATACAGCAGTCCTGTGTTACAGAGAGGAGAGACATACAGCAGTCCTGTGGTACAGAGAGGAGAGACATACAGCAGACAAAGAGGTGAAGAGAGACCTATGCTCATTCACATTGTTACACACACTAGGCTGACAGGAATATGATGATCGTGGAGAAACAGAGGAGAAAAAATAGTAGTGTTTGGGACAGGACCAGACAAGTTCAAGAGTCCACAAGAACAGGCAGAACAGTAATTCTGGTTTTAAAGCAGCTACTGGAGGATGTGCTTTTGAATGTCTTTCCTCCCTTCATCCACAGTACTCATGAGTATTCAGTAACTAATAAAGAAACTATCAATGTCTTTATCAGCTGGGCAATGAAAAGTGGGTAGCTAACCATTCTTTCTCTCCCTGTCCCTCTCTTTCTCATCTCAGGAGAAACGCTGAAACGGAGCCATTGCTATGGAAACATGCACAAAACAGCAAAGTGCACAGGGGACAGGGTTCTGTAGACCGGAACGCATATCTAACGGAGCAAGTTATTTCTGAATCCACAAGTTAAAATGTACACAGGACAGGAATGCTGATGGGTTATAGAACTGACTTGGGATCGGGTCAGGGCAGGGAAAATGACCGAACAAGACAGGACAGGAATACATGTTCACTCAATGGCAACGTTCAACAGACACACACCCTCACTATGTCTCACATCTCTCCCCCTCTCTCTCTCTTACTACAAGAAGTGTCTTGGTGTGTTGTGTTAAAGTGGTGTCGAGGCATTACCAGAGCACTATACAAATCCCATGTGAAATCACCTCAAAATATCTGCCCTTGATTGATCGTGGCTGGTGAATCAAAGCCAATTCATGGACTGCTCTTCCGATGCTTGGTCATGTCGTTGCCATGGTCACCGAAATTCTGTAAACGCCGTCGAAATATTGACGACTAGAAGTTTTACGGGAGCTAATAACAAGCTAAATACAGTCTCACGTAAATTAAACCATAAAGTCTCTGAAATACGACAACATTGCTAAAGCACAGTACTAGAAATCAACGTTGCCATCATCATCATCATATTAACAAATGTACTTCGACAGGTGCCAAGGTTATCATCAGTTAGCAAAGTCAGTCAGGAATAGCTAGCAATGCTAGCGTTAGGTAGAGGTATACGTACGCACCCTCACAAACACCCACACACCCACACACACACAACCCATACACACACACACACACCCTCACAAACACCCACACACCCACACACCCACACACACACACACACACACACACCTACTAAGGCTAAGTATTGCCAGGGACCCATGAAACAATGTAATCAAGAAACTAAGGTTCTAGTACAATGTGCCAGGACTGTCACAATTCCATCCATGGGGTTCTGTAACGGTTCCGTAGTTCCATGTTCCAAACTTACTGCTCATCATTTCTGCTGCAGAGGGACATGAGGGAGCCCAGAGAAAAAGACTTGTGAGCTGCTGAACAACAAAGACAAAATACTGTCTTCCTGTTTCCAAAGAAGATGGAGAACACACTGTCACACACATTAACACACACACACAGACTCTACATGTCAGGAGAAAAGCGAGGTACAGTAACGTTACAATGACACAGCAAAGCTGAACTAGCTAGCCACCAAACAACGGCATACTTGAACTTCAGCAAAGTAGTTTACACTAAATAATTGAAGCGACTGTGCCAGAAAGACTCCGGCACCGCTCTCCAACATTGCTGACATCACAGCTCGTGAAAATCACTGCACTTTCATAGCCAAGTGACAGCGTACTTGGCGTTCCTAAAATATGAATCATTTTTCACACCGTCAAAAACTTGGTGTGGATGAATAAAACAAATGCCCCAAGCTAAACAGTGGAATGAGAAAGAGAGATGGGACGAGTAAGGACAGAGGGAAAGAGAGATGGGACGAGTAAGGACAGAGGGAAAGAGAGATGGGACGAGTAAGGACAGAGGGAAAGAGAGATGGGACGAGTAAGGACAGAGGGAAAGAGAGATGGGACGAGTAAGGACAGAGGGAAAGAGAGATGGGACGAGTAAGGACAGAGGGAAAGAGAGATGGGACGAGTAAGGACAGAGGGAAAGAGAGATGGTGAGTAAGGACAGAGGGAAAGAGAGATGGGACGAGTAAGGACAGAGGGAAAGAGAGATGGGACGAGTAAGGACAGAGGGAAAGAGAGATGGGACGAGTAAGGACAGAGGGAAAGAGAGATGGGACGAGTAAGGACAGAGGGAAAGAGAGATGGGACGAGTAAGGACAGAGGGAAAGAGAGGGAAAGAGAGGAGAGAGCATCAGAAAGGGGAGAGAGAAATAGAGAGCCCAGGTTCAGGCTCTAAACGGGTCCATGACAAGTCGCATTTCATCTCTTCCACCTCACTCCCTTCCTCCCCCATTCCTCTCCTCTATTAAATGTTTTCTAATACTCCCTCTTCCCTTCCCCTCCTCCCTCTCTCCTCCCTCTCTCCTCCCTCTCGCCTCTCCTCTCCTCTCCTCTGCTCTGAGAATAAAGGAGAAATAAATGAAAGGGATAGGGATATTTCCCAGAAATAAACATGAATACGTCCACTGATCAGCCATGACATGATGACCACCTGTCTAATATTGTGTAGGTCCCGTTTTGCCACCAAAACAGCCCTGACCCGTCCAGGCATGGACTCCACTAGACCTCTGAAGGTGTGCTGTGGTATCTGGCACCAAGACGTTAGCAGCAGATCCTTTAAGTCCTGTAAGTTGCGGGGTGTGGCCTCCATGGATCGGACTTGTTTGTCCAGCACATCCCACAGATGCTTGTCTGGGGAATTTGGAGGCCAAGTCAACACCTTGTTGTTGTGTTCCTCAAACCATTCCTGAACCATTTTTGCTTTGTGGCATCACACTGCCTCCGCCGGCTTGCCTTCTTCCCATAGACACTCCAACAGTCAGTGATCATAATGCTGATCGTTGTAGGTACCATCGTTGATTGACTAATTAGGTTGCTAATTGGTTAGTTTCTACACTCACCTGGGCTGTTTAGGTGTGAACTGGGAACCAATTCATAGAAAAGAAAACTAAAACCTGCAGACACTCTGCCCTCTCTGGAACTGTTTGGACACCCCTGCTCTAGAGCTACCGAAGTGAGTTTTTTTTACACATTTTGATTAGTAAGTAATTTGATTAGTAAGTCATAGTATTATTTTGTCATTTGGGCGAAATATCTAAATCCCTTTTGTTGGACTTTCATGTGCCTAAGACTGTGTATCCAGATAGGTGCCCCTCCCTCTGGAACGCCGGGATCTGATATGTGGGAAAGAATGTGTAGTACTTTTACTCATCAGTGGCAAGTGACTCATTAGTGCCTCTTTCTCCTCTTTCTCCTCATTCTTCTTCGTCCTCCGCCTCCGTCCTAAATGGCACCCTTTTTACCACATAGTGCCCTTACTCATGAGCAGAACTCTATGGGCGCCGGGAACAAAGTGGCACACTACATAGGGAGTGCATTTTGGGTGACCCCATCTGAGGGACAGACGTTTGCCTGTCTCTACAATCATGCCTCGGCCACGCCCCTTCTGTGGTAGGCAGAGAGAGGCTGAGTCACTGTCTCGCTGAAACACCCACAGTGCAAACAAACACACACAAACATCCGTGGGAAACGCCAGAGCTCTGCCACAAGCGTTTCCTTGTCATCGGTGTTGAGTCGTCGCGTGACGTTCCGCCTGCTACACCAGGAACCCACCAGAAAGAAGTCGATTTGTGACGCTCGGATGCTGGAGAGGGTCATTCTAAGTTCCTTGTCTGGTTAACGCTATGCCACGCCCACAAATGTTGGTTTCTTCTTAACCAACCTGACCTCCCGAAGGACTGCTTATTTATTTATTTACAGTTATATTCCCATATGGAGTGACTGAGAACATGATGTCTTTTACGAGTTTCGGAGAGGGGATAAAGAAGCCAACAGGTAGTTTGGGATGACCAAGTAGCCATATTGGTCTGAGGGTCAGACTGAAATCGACTGAATCATCTATTCGGTCCCATAAATCAATGGGGTTCATGTAACTGGATCCATAAACCAACCAACCTTCGTCCAGCCACAAATAGATTTAGAAGAAAAAAAAGAAATCACCATTCAAAACCCTGATGTGGCCTTTGAGCCAATTCATTTCCCCGCCTTCATTTGAGTCTTGGTATGCAGAGCAATTCTGTGGAACTGTTTTTAAAAATCCATAACATTGGTAGGTTACCCCTCTCAACAACTCCCCTTCCCTCTCCCCCATCTCACCTCTCTCCCACCTCTACCCGCCTCTCTCTCTCACCCCCTCCCTCTCTTCCTACTCTCTATCTGTGGCTAATTGTGCAACAACTCACTGACAGTCAATTACTTGACTGTCTATCTAGAGACACTAATGTCCACCAAGCACCAAGCAATCTATAGACACTGGTTTCTCAGACTCTACCTCTATCTCCAACCTACATCAACAAGACAAGTGGTGTATATATATATGCAGACGGCAAACATACAATAAATGGATCCTCGTGACTCTTATGTGGGCGCGGGACCGACTTTGGGTCCCAACCCATAGTTTTAGAAACCCTGCTCTGGATGCGTGTGGCTTAGAAAGATGCACTGCTGGTGTTTCTTCACTGACTTCACGATTAGGTGTGGTTCTGACAGCTGTGGGCTGTTACTGTACAACTGGATAGTACATGTGTTTGTGTGTTTCTGCGAGTGTCTTCTGGCATTGTCTAGTTGAAGATGTGTGTGTGTGTGTGTGTGTGTGTGAGACAACCTCTGCTTTACTTACTTGGCATCTTAACCCCCCCCCCGCCCAGCAACATTCCAGGCAGTTATGAAACAGATTCATGCTGCATTTATGTATTTGTTTTACCTTCCCTGTTCTCCCCCAGACTCTCCCTTTCTGTCCTTCTTTCTTTCCTTCTCTCAATTCTTTCTCGCCTTCCTTCCCCTCGCCCCATTTCTCATGCCCTCCCCCCCATCACCTCTCTCTCCCTCCCTGTCTCTAGATCCAATGTTAAAATAGCTGAAATTCCTTCACTGAAGGCGTTGTTTGGCAGACCCAATGAAATTGTGCCAGGGGTTTGTGGAGAAAGATCTGTTGAGACAAACCTCAGATTTATCCAGCTCAGCAGACAAGCAAACCAGCTGCTTACTCACTGAGCCCCTGACACACACGCACGGATACACACACACGTGCGCACGGATACACACACACACAAGGACATACACACACACACACACACACACACAAACACAAGCACGGATACACACACACTCACAAGCGCACAAAATGGGAAAACATCTGAGGCCAGAGTTTAAACTTTAAATCTCAACAGCCCAAATGGCAGACTCATACAAAACAATATAGAAACTCTGAGCAAAAACAGTTAACATTTCTGTGTCCTGTGGCTCAACATTTAACCATGAAACAATCCTCCCGTTTTTAGTCAGATGACAGAATATCTACCAGTATACCAAAAAGTAAGTACAGCAGAAAGACCTCTGAACATACTCTATTTACTCATACCAGTTACACAGAGAGGTTTAGGGCTGCAACATTTTCAGAACTTTCAACAAATCCGAAATACTGGCTAGACGATTCCCTGGAATCGGCAAATATCTGGAATTCTCCAATTAAAGATTTTTTCGAAAACCAGGGAAATGACTTCGTTTAAAGCATGTTGCAACCCAACACACCAAGTAAATAATCTCTGAGTCAAAGTCCCAGCTGTCCCAGCACACAGAGCTGCAGTCGACTTTTCTCTGGGAATTCCGTCACACAGTTAGACACCATAAGAAGAACTAGGTAAAGGAGACTTGATGAAGTCTGAGTCCTGGACTGGAGGACCACATTCCTGCTATCTCCGGTACTAACATAGTCAGGGTCCTACCTGGGTCTCCTCCTGCAGAACTCTGTACTGCTCCTTCCAGACCAAGATCTTGGACACCTCGTCCTTCCTCAAGGCCCTCTCCTTCTTCAGCTCCGGGCTCCAGAAGGTCTTGATGGAGTTCATGGACGAACTCAGCTTGCTCTCCTTCACGTCCGCCTCCCTCCGAAGGAGCTCATTCTCCCTCAGCACCTCTTTTAGCTGGGCTTGGAGGTCCATGATGGTGTTGTCCCTGGCTTGGCGTAGGGAGTGGGGCACCGTGGCCGCTTGCTGGAGGCCGGTCTGGGACGAGCTCATGCTGTCGCCCCCAAACGCAATGCTGTCGCTGGGTGCAGGGGAGCTGCCCTGGCAGACGTTGGGGCTGGACCCTGTGGCGGTGGCCCGGACGCCATAAGGGAGCCTCCCTCCGCTCCGACCCAGGGTCATGGTGCTCTTGGGCAGGCTGGAGTCGTGGTTGGGGTTGGGGTAAACCTGGGTCTAGAGTAAATCAGAAAAGTTTATGTTTATTTCATATTTATCCACGTATGTGACACAATTCGTGAACGGGGGCGTAGGTCGCATGTCACTAATTTTCAGGAGAGACGTTTTTAAGAAGAAAAACATGTCCTGGGACATTTAGTCTTTTTTGCAGAAATGCCTTCTTGAAGATGTGAACTTTCAGGTGTCTTAATAACAATCTAGTATGCGAAGTGTAAATACGAATACAATTTAAAACTCAAACCCTTGTTTAACCAGCGGAAAATACAGGATTTTGGCTTGACATGATTGGCTAACATAATGAAGGGGCTGGACATGCTGACATACTGAGTTCTGATTGGTCTGCCAAGTCACTGATTTCAAGACTCTTTTCTCAGGACCAAGTAGAGCAGATTATCAACTTTTAAAGCAGCATATCTTTCCCATAACTTCATCAAACAGTATTGTATTATATACCATTACAAAACTGCAATGGGACCCCATTCAGGAGTTCTGTCACATATTTTTCAATTAATGTCAGCAATTTCAGTCACTTAGCAAACACGTTTCTTTCCAGAGGAACAAGCAGTGTATTCAACAGAATTAACAAACAACAGTTAATATACTGGCAAAAGAAAAACAAAGTCTTAATTTCACTCCAGACAAGACTCCAAAGGGGACACGCCATTCACCTGCTGGGAGATGACCTCGTTGTCGCTGAGGTACATGGGACCTGAAGTGGCATAGGCCGCGTTCATAGACTGGATGTTCTCCATGGAGAGGGTTTTCGCTCCGGGGCCCCCCAGGGGACCGCACCCCCCGGTGCTGTTGGTCCGACGGTGGCCGAGGCGGGGGGAGCGTGGCAGGCGGGGGGAACGGCCGGGGCTCTGGCTGCCGCCGTTGTTGCCCTCCATCTTGGACACGGAGCGTGCGCCACCATACATCCTGAAGGGTCGGGGGTTAGGTGGCAAAGGTCAGGGGCAAAAGGGGTCCCTGGCTGGGGGTTAAGGGTTAAAGTGGAGGCACTGAGACTCAATGGCACTCTGATGGCACTCGAATGACACTCCACAATGTGCTAAGTGGATGATCCTTAACACTATGATAATACTGGGATGACTGTTACTTGGAAGATCCTCCAGACTCCAGGTGATACTCGGATGACACGGATGATAGTCTTCACTGTGATTTTGGATGATATCCCACACTGTGATGTTTGGATGATACTCTTCACTGTGGTGTTTGGATGATACTATTCACTGTGATGTTTGGATGATACTATTCACAGTGATGTTTGGATGATAGTCCACACTGTGTTGTTTGGATGATAGTCCACACTGTGGTGTTTGGATGATAGTCCACACTGTGATGTTTGGATGATTCCCCACACAGTGATGCTCGGATGATATGAATATGCAATAAATATAGACTTGCTGATGAAGACAGAGAACACTGTGGTTGGTTACTGCTAGTCTGTCTTAGCTAAAGGAAAGGAACAGGTTGCTCATGACCAATTAGGTCCTGTATTTCCTTCGACGGTAAACTAGGTCCTTGGCTTATGAATTTAACATCCGATTATTCCATTTGTCCTGTGATGAGGAAATGATCTGTAAGACAGGGACAGAGGGGGAAGAGTTAAAACCAAAACAGAAAGGGAAAGAAGTCCATTCTCCTGAGCCATGTCACTCTGTCAGGAAACAGACAGAACTCTACGTACGAAAAAGAAATTAAAAAAGAAATACAGAAGTACTACAAAGGAAGGTTTAGGTACAATCAACTGTCAGAAACACCATGTGACCATGAAACTGTCTCCCCATGTGCTGGACTGCAGAACACAGAGGTGCTGGGACAGACGGGAACAGTGGAACAAAGGCCTGATGAAGAGCTATGTCTCCTCAGTCTCCTCATCTCGCTCTCCCCTTCCCCTCTCCTCTCCAGACTGCTGCCACTATCTGGGTCAGTCTGACTGTATTTATTTACTCTCCCTCCCTCCCTCCCTCCTGGTTTGCCTCCCCACCAGGTGCCAAGCCACCCCATTCATTGCCCGGTGTATCGCTTCTCTCATATCATTCTCACTCCCTCTACCTCCTTCTCCGACACCTCCTCCTCCCCCACTCTCCCTCTCTCTCCCTGTCCTTCCTCCCTTTCTTCCAGACGGCTATGCCCACTTCCTTCCTAATAATCACCTCTAGGGCTTCCATAATAAACTGGCTTCCAGGGAGTCACCCCACCCTTTACTATCTGAAGAAACTCACCTCCTATTCCAAACACACACACACACACTGTACGTCACCAGCCAATATAAACGGGGGGAAACAGATCAACACAGCTTGGCCGCACCAGATGTTGGGAAACCGAATACCTTCTCGACAGCACAAGCTGTACCTTTCAACGACGGACATGGACTCACTGTAGTTTATCCACATGCAGTCGTGTCCAGTGAATTAGACCCTGGAAATACCCTTTTAGACGACAACAGTGAGACAACGAAGTCATGGGGACCCCTTTTAACAACTTCCTACAGGAAACCTCCTACAAGGAAGAGCATAGCAGACGCAAAGATGGTAACAGAAAAAAAGGTGCTGAAGAGGTGAGTGGAGGGAGGTTGTGGGGGACTAGACGATAGACGGCATCATCGGAGAACGGGGGGGGGGGGGGGCAGTGGCGAGGTCTGCTCTAAAAAGGGAACATTCGTCAAATCTATCACCATTACCTTATTGGCCAACTTGAGTCAGATTTGGATAGATTTGTCTGTTTTTGCTTCATAACACTAAGAAATGTTCCTTTTCAGGTTTAGAATAAGATACTGCTCGTCAAAAAAGAATGCAGCTGATTGATGACATCCATGCGGCCGTCCTTTAACGATTTCTCAGCATTGTGTGAAATACACACATGAAAATCAACTGAATTCAGGGCAATACATTTGATCCAAAAAGGAGGTTCCTTTCCACACGTTTCCATGACATTTCCAGGACGTTCCCATGGTTCGGGTGGAGTCCCATTAACCTCCTGTGACAGCACAAACATTGTGAATGCATGATAATGGAGACACCATCCGGTGGCAGGTATCCTGTGTTTGACCAAAGACATACAGGATCATTTCATTTACTTGTCCTTTACAGCATCCCTCCAAATTCCTGAAAGGAAATGTGAACTGCGTAGCTGGATGATTGGACCTCAGGCAACACAAGAACGTCCCTCAATTTTGCTGTGGCTTTGGGTTATGTGGTCTGTCTGATGACGGTCATCATAATGATCTGAATTACTGTGAGTCACAGTGAAAGGCAGGAATACAGTCGTTACATTTGAGCCATCTGAGGGCCAGGACAATGTTGTCTGGGAAAGCCAGATGCACAATTCTCCCGTTCTTTCAACGTTGCCAGCACAGAAACACCAAAGACGATGCTCTCAGAGAAAAGACAAATGAAGCAACAGCATGTGAGGGAAAAGCTAACTGAAAATCAATTGAAGCAAATCATTTCTGGGGAAATCTTAAAATACTAAGCAAACAACACAAAGCTCTATCTTTCCAAGATGCAGATGTATAAAGAAAATGTATATATAATTGACAAAACAGCTATTACAGACTCCCAGAACCCTGGCAACTGAATGGGGCAGTGGTAAAGTCCCCCCCTCACATTCAGTGTCTGGGTGGGGGGGTAAGTCCAATGAAATATGTCTGCCTTGATCAATCGCGTTCTAGAAAATCCTCGCAGCTTTAGTCCTCTTTCCAGTACATCAAGTAATTAGCATGGCCTCACCCTAATGGACAAGGGAGTCAAAGACCTACAGTTTTCAGGTTACAGAGAGACTATAGCCTCAATCTGTGACCACAGTGCAATCAATCAATTAATCAAAATTATTTATAAAGCCCTTTTTACAACAGCAGTTGTCACAAAGTGCTTTTACAGAAACACCTGGCCTTAAACCCCGAGGAGCAAACAACAGTAGTGTTGAATTTCAGTGGCTGGTAAAAACTCCCCTAAGAAGGCCGAAATTTAGGAAGAAACCTAGAGAGGACCCAGGCTCGAGGGGTAGACCAGTCCTCTTCTGGCTGTGCCGATGTAATTAATAAATGCATGTGGGCTAAATCCAGAGTCTATTTAAATTTAGACTAGGTAGGATGTATGACCAGATGGACAAGGACAGGGACAGCAACAGGCCCCCCAAACCAGGTACTCCGCAGGTGTGGACCAGGACCTCATGTCCTCCTAAAGTTTAAAACGGGAGGAGACTGCAAAAGTTCAGAAAATGCATTCCTCATATCAACAACGATTTATAGCGGAGAAGGAGAACTTAGTGGGGAAGGAGAACTGACCCAATCCCCCAGAACAATAGTATAGCAGCGTTTAGCCACAAATCTACTGCACAGATTCCGTCAGACTTGGACCCAGATGGTGAAGTCAAACTAAAAGGATTCGTCAGTCATTGAACCAATTGTCCTCTATGGGTGTGAAGTCTGGGGTCCACTTACCAACCATGCCTTCACAAAATGGGACAAAGAATCCAGAGAAGATCCTCCTGAGATCTGTAGTTGACTTCACTCGTCCATCTGGGCCCTCGCTATTCTCACACTAACAACCACTGAGTGGAAAACACATGAGAACAACACCCACTATTTGGGGGATATGTAAAAAAGCAGCAGTAACATTTTTGAGAACGCGTATTTGGAATTTCAGAGTAGCCTATTTATTAGAATAATAAAAATTACGATTTGAATTAATAAAGCATAAAAATGGAGAGAGAGAAATGGAGAGCGAAAGTGAGAGAGCAAAAGGGAAACCAGAAAGAGGGCGAGGCAGAGAAAGAGAGGGAGGGATGTGAGACAGAGGTAGATAAAGAGCGATGGAGGGGGGAGAAAGGAAGTGGGAGGCACAGAGAGAAGGAGAGCGGTAGAGGGAGGGAGGGAGGGACATAGAGAGAGAAGGAGAGAGGGAAGGAGGGAGGGACATAGAGAGAGAAGGAGAGAGGGGGGAGGCAGAGAGAGAGAGAGGAAGGTAGAGAGGGAGGGAGGGAGGGAGGGAGGGAGGGAGGGAGGGAGGGAGGGAGGGAGGGAGGGAGGGAGGGAGGGAGGGAGGGAGGGAGGGAGGGAGGGAGGGAGGGAGGGAGGGAGGGAGGGTTGTAGTATTCCACTGCCTCTGTTCCTTAGTGGTTCTGAAACCAGTGTTCCAGAAAACAACATAATCAGCCACTGTTTGTCAGGAGACGGCTGGTACGCTGTCAAACACTGATAAAGATATCACACACACACACACACAAAGATATCACACACACAAACACAAAGATATCATACACTCACACAAAGATATTAGACACACACATACATAGATAGATATAACGATATTACGCACGCGGATATTACACACACACACAAAGATATCACACACTCACACAACGATATCATACACTCTCACAAAGATATTAGACACACACACATAGATAGATATAACGATATTACGCACGCGGATATTACACACACACACAAGCAGAGAGAGAAGGAGAAAAGAGAGAGAGGGAGAGAGAGAGAGAAAGAGTCAGACAGACAGACAGTCAGACAGACAGACAGCCTGTGTAGAAGGCCTGGCAGGCAGCGCCTCAGGGCCTCTAACCACGGGGTGTCCTGGACCAGGAAGCTTGCAGCATCATCATCTGATAGGTGGAATCCAGCTGGATCAAAGGGCCTTGTGTCTGAGTCGTCTCCACATGACTGGACCTTTGTTCCGTCAGACAATGTTTGTTTATAGTGTTTCAAAAACCATTGGTCAACATGTTTAGTTTTTTTTTTAAACGTAATGAGTCTTTTTTTCTTTTCAGCGACGCTCCAGTGTTTTGGTTTGCACCTTGACTCAGGTTGGTTGAGCGTAACGTAAACACGCGCGGCGGTAAACACTCAGAATACAGGAGAGAGTAAAACTGTTACAATACATTCAGTCAGGCTAGAAACAGTATCACCAGACCCAGTATCACCAGAATCAGTATCACCAGACCCAGTATCACCAGACCCAGTATCACCAGAATCAGTATCACCAGAATCAGTATCACCAGACCCAGTATGAACGTCTCCTCCATGTTCTCATTGACATTGGCAGCTACTGGAAAATCAGGCACGGCAGGACCAGTAAAGAAGAAAACGTGCAGCCCCGAAACTGTACATATCCGTCATCAGCAAGAAGCAGCTGCCAGATCAGGAAAACTCAAGATAAATAGCTAGTTACTAACTCAGTAGCAGCAGCTAGTTAGCTTGTTTTCAGGGGGCCAAGACACAGTCTCTTACTAATCACCATGGCATGAATTTAAGTCCAATTCAAGTCATTATTAACTTGGTATAAATTATGACAGTACAGCATGATGTGGATATTTTTTTTTGCTATGCCCAGCTCTACTCACACATCTAGGATCAGCTAAGAGGATGAATGTCACAGTGGAGAGTTTGATGCTTGAGTGCTTTGGTCACCTCTGCTGAAATCAGAGCCAGTCAGCCACAAACACACTCACACTAAACTGACCATCTGTTCCCTCTCCCCTCAGGTCAAAACACACACACACACCTGTACAGAGCAGGCCAGGACTCTGCTTCAAGGCAACCATTATAAACACACACACACACACCTGGACAGAGTAAATACAGTTTACTCAGTGGCCATTACAGTGCGGACCCTAGCGAGAATCTCTATCTTCCAGTGCATTCACACTGTCAGACAGACCAACAGACAGAGACAGACAAAAAAAAAGACAGTGGCAGACTGATACAGACACAGAAAGACAGACATAAACAAACAGACACAGACAGACAGTCTGGGACAGACAGAGACAGAGAGAGACAGCTCTGAAACCATTTCCAAGCTCTGCAATGCCAAGAGCTGAGCAGGGAGAAAAGTTCCCACATTCAGCTGGTTTTGGGGGTGACCTGTTCTCCGAACACACTGAATCCCAAGCATCAGAACAACCGATCCAAATCAAATGACAAACAAATCGTGGAAACAAGGCTAAACTCCTCCTCGCAATTCACAAAATACAGACGAATTGAAGTGAGTATTTTCCCCCCAAATGAAAACCCTGAAACCCATCTGTCCTGCGCTGGGGCCAGGGCAGACGGGTGTTAGCTGACAGAGCAGCAGCGGGATTCAAACCCATGCCACGGCGGTACGTGCACCCGGGACAGGCTCTCCGACCACAGGACCACCCTAGGCCTCAGACCCTGCCTGTACGGGCCGATGCACGTCTCACGGTTTGATAAGTGACCCCACATCGTCTGGCGTTCTGTAGGCCAGACCGGTGCATTTCCAGACCTGCCGGGCTCCTAACCAAGACGCACCGACCAAGAGAGACCAAGCATTGCATAACCATGATTCTCAAGTGTGTCAGAGCGCCTGTGGCGTTTCGAGGAGAGCGCGACTCAGCGTGTGACTAGGAGGGGGTCCCGAACGGCACCCTAACGCAGCAGTCGCCTGGTTAAAAAGCAGTGCTCTAGAGAGGCCACGGGGGCGCCAATCGGGACACAGTCCTAACATTCAAATGAGAGGTTCTCCGATGAGCAGAAAGTGATTATAATGTGTCCGCGAGGGAAAGTGAAGATGTGAGAGCGAGCCAAGTCGAACCCTGTTTCAAAGTCACTGCGGTATGTGCACATCAAAAGGGCGCCCGGAGCCATGAACAAGCGCCTGAGCAGTGAAAAGGTTAAAGAGATCATAGATACATGTTAAAACTCTAAAAGCATACAGTGGGGCGAACAAGTATTCGATACACTGGCAATTATGCAGGTTACAATGCAAAGCATGTAGAGGTCTGTAATGTTTATCATAGGTACTCTTCAACTGTGAGTGAAGGAATCTAAAACAAAAATCCAGAAAATCCCACTGTATGATTTTTAAGTAATTAATTTTCATTTTATTGCATGACATAGGTATTTGATCACCTACCAACCAGTAAGAATTCCGTCTCTCGCAGACCTGTTAGTTTTTCTTTAAGAAGCCCTCCTGTTCTCCACTCATTACCTGTATTAACTGCACCTGTTTGAACTCGTTACCTGTATAAAAGACACCTGTCCACACGCTCAATCAGACAGACTCCACACTCAATCAAATGACAAACCTCTACATGCTTTGTAAGTAGGAAAACCTGCAAAATCGGCAGTGTATCAACTACTTGTTCTCCCCACTGTATGTTCGGCACGCCAGTCACATTAACTTACACAGGTTGGCTCATGACGTGATGATGTACAGGAAGTGGAACGCTGACACTCAGACTACGAAAAAAACGACATCATATCATTTCAAAATTGCAACAATATGTTTCCTCTAAACCTCCTCCTCTCCCCGTAAGCCAATGTCCTCTCATCGTAGAAGAGCTTTGAAATCTTCTTTTTAAAGAAGCCCAGAGAGGACAGAGGAGAGGTGAGGACATCTGTTTGATAACACCCCAAGGAGGTGTTACAGGTTTACCAGATTTACAATTTTTTCTCCGTTCCCTGGTAACACAATCAGAATGGATCAACCAGTGCTTTTCCTGTCATACCTGGTGTTTTCCCACTATTTAGTTTTCGTCTCTTTCCCTCTGCTTCTCCCTCTCTCCCTCGACTTTGTTATCTCCTCCGTGTTCTTTAAATTCTACTCATGCTCCTTCTCCTTCTTCTTCCCCTCACTCTTCCTACCGTCTTCATCCTCCAGGTGGACTTAAGGGGTAGCCCTGTGACTGACAGAAACAAACTAACCTGTTTTCCATCGGCACTGGAAGCTAGGCTGAGGACATATTCCTAAAAACCGGATGCCTCTGTTTGCCGGAGTCTCCAGAACGTAACCGTACACCTGGCTGAGAGGAAGAGGTGGGCACCTCTCATCCAATCAATATTACTATCTAGCCGTCTGTCTGTGTTCTTACTCCTTTCATCCAGCATCTGTTCCTGTAGCATATGCTGCCCCAGAGATGTTTAGAAAGGCCATCACTGTCTGTCTTTAGCGTAACGCCAGGAAACGCTATATTTGTCCGTCTTTTTTGTGAGGTGTCAGAAAAAGGTGTGGACTGACTGTCCCTTTCAGGGAATGGGCTATTAATACACCACCATAATTAGGGTAGCAGCACTCATTACTATGACGGCATTAAAAGAAAGTATGAAACAGATTGAACTTCGAAAGGACAACAGCTCAAAGGCGGAAGACAAAAATCCAGATTTGTTTATTCTACAAATAAACGACTGCAAATAAACAAACTTTTTACATGCAGCAGAGTTTAACAAGACCAAAATCTTTAGTGTCTGCATTGGGTTGGGGTTTTAGCATTTTTGGGGCAGTTCTGAGCCCTTTTCATAATGAATACAAACACACCTGGTATACATTTAGAACTTCATCACAGCAACCTACCCACCTCATTAACAGAATGGCCAAATGTATAGTTGCAAAACGGCTGGAAGTACTGGCTGTCCCCAGCTCAGGTCAAAAGCAATTGTTGGAGAAACAAATTATTCCTTCAAATCCTGCTGGCACTATCAACCCGAGGGAATTGATGAGGCCTTCATTACAGGGTGATCCTTCAAACACAGTGTTATTACTGGTTATAAGGCCTTCAATACGGGATTATCCTTCAAAACAGTGTTATTACTGGTTATAAGGCCTTCAATACGGGGTTATCCTTCAAAATACAGTGTTATTACTGGTTATAAGGCCTTCAATACGGGATTATCCTTCAAAACAGTGTTATTACTGGTTATAAGGCCTTCAATACGGGGTTATCCTTCAAAACACAGTGTTATTACTGGTTATAAGGCCTTCAATACGGGATTATCCTTCAAAACAGTGTTATTACTGGTTATAAGGCCTTCAATACGGGGTTATCCTTCAAAATACAGTGTTATTACTGGTTATAAGGCCTTCAAAACGGGGTTATCCTTCAAACACAGTGTTATTACTGGTTATAAGGCCTTCAATATGGGGTTATCCTTCAAAACACAGTGTTATTACTGGTTATAAGTCCTTCAATACAGGGTTATCCTCCAAAACAGTGTTATTACTGGTTATAAGGCCATCAATATGGGGTTATCCTTCAAAAACACAGTGTTATTACTGGTTATAAGGCCTTCAATATGGGGTTATCATTCAAACATGGTGGTATTACTGGTTATAGTTCAGGCTGCTATTAGTAGGGCCTAACCTAAGCAGACCAGGAATTACGTTAGAGGGATTTAAAGCATTGCTAAGTGAAACTAGTAGACATAGATTTTTACTAGCCCAGGTCAAAAGTCTTTACAATTAAGTTTTGTTTTTTTTCATCACAATGTTACAGTCAGTGTTCTTTTTGGGCACACTTTCCAGCAAGGTCTAGCCACAGGATGGAGGAACAATTACATTTCCATTTCCATCCAAGTTGCATAAAAGGTTAAGAATCCACACTAGCTGATTTCAGCCACACGGCCAGATCGTGATCATCAGAAAACTGTGAAGCTGAAAAGATTTACGATACTGAATGCACCATAAGTCACTCTAAGATCGAAATGCTATGAGCTGGCAATGCTAACGAACTAAACCGGACTAAATTACAGTACAATCATAAACATACAGTGCATCTCTGGATACTAGCCTTTGCTTGGAACATAGATGCTGGGTTAGCAAATATAGGGCAATGGATAATGAAAAATATTATAACATTAGGCATAATATTATTGTTCTTCCAATCTAATCTGCTTTAAAGCATTATTGACTGAGTAGCTGTTAGGCTATTTAAGGTTAAGCCTGCTATATTCAGTGGTGCATGAATTACAGATATACTTCTCCATCCCCTTGAATATACAGTGGTAATTAGTATTTATATTGTATTTGTTGGCCCTAGTCTTCATTGAAAATGAGAATTGGTTCACAATCGACTTACCTGGTTAAATCACGGATAAATAGAATAAAAAACAAACACGGTTACTAGCCATGATGAAGCAACTTGTTGCTTCAAGCTTTGTCAATAGGGAAATCCTATCGTAAATCCTCACCTCACATTCACATTAAAGTTCATTTCGGATTATTTTAAGATATGCTCTATAATCGATTGAACAGGTCGGTTAAAAACTGGAGAAGCTTTAACGTTTACACGGGATATTCTGGAAGTTATCAACAACCGGGGGCTTTTTGACTCCAATGCTTTGGGAGGAGCAGGGAAAAGGCGTTTCAATGGGCGGCAACAATATACACTGGCAGTAACATTCACAGATTTGAGTAATTTATCTGACGAATAGTCAGAGCGATTTACAGACAATGTCCATATCATATATTTGTTTAAAGTGCAGATACTTCACAATGTATTTTCGTAACTACAGTACACAAAAAAGTCCCGTAAGAAAACGTGTCGTATATAAAATAATGAGTGATATCGTAAAATGTCGACAGTTTTTTGTGTTCATAATAATACGTAGGCTGTGTGTACAACAATCTGGCAAAATAGCAAATTGCATATTGCCTTCTCCAGATAGCGTAGAAGTAACAATTTGCGACTAGACGGTATATTTTCCATGTACTATACGGTTGTCAACTTGCTATGTTGGCCACGCAGCTATTTGACAGCTCTTTCGCAAGTGGCCTCAAAAAAGGCTGACCAGTGAGACTAAACCTTAAGACCAAGACAGTCAAATGAACACTCAACGCCAGTAGGCTATAAGAGAGTACGGCCACACCATCGCTAGAGAACGCTTTAGTTAGCAGTAAAACAGCCAAAACACCGCCTAATCCTCATGAATACAATGAACTATACCTACTAACGTGAAACCCAATTGAAACGAGACACCACAAGTCCTCTCACGCTAAATATCTTTTCCCCGTGCTTTTCCCTCCTCCATTTCTCTCTTGCGCTACAGAACCCTCCGAATCGTTTCCAAACAACAAGAAAGTAAAGCAGCGAATAGTTACAGTAAATGAAAACATGACAAGCTAACGAGACCAGTACAGCACAAGACAAAACACTCAACACAAGTAGCCGAAATGACTGCTCTTTCTTGAGACGTTCACACACGAACGGACACACACACACACACACACATACATACATACATACACACGCAGACTTTTCAGACCAGTCAAAGGCTTCACTGATCATTGAAACTCACTTTCTCAAGCCTAGCTACGTTCTTCTCATAAATCCGGTTTGTCCGCTTCTGTCCAATCTCTGTATCCGGCGTTAGACAGAACCGTTAGCCTTTGAGGAACCGTTACAATGCAATAGAAAATCCCTCTTCTCGGAGTAGTTGATTTCTTTTTTCCTCTTTTGCCAGCTCTACCAGTAGATCCCCGAGCCAGGGCGCTTCAGTGACGTAAGGATCGGGATGTGCGTTCACGAGAACAGCCTCCATTCCAACCGACTCCACCAGGGGCACGTGCACGAGTTTTTCCAAAATCAGACGCAGGCGGGCGCCATGCTTGAGGTCACTAGAAAAATTAAGGGGTATTCCTCCGTGGCGGACAAACTGCCAAAATATAATACACTCTATTGTAGACCCTAAGCAATGCAGGCAGTTTTGACACACGATGCCAGGTATTTCAAACAAGAGATGGTGCACTGTGTATGAACAAATAACTTACTAAGTAGGCCTATCAGATATCATTCACAGGGCTAAGTCGTTTTAATGGATGGTTGTATTTAAACAATAAATCAGAGGGGGTGTAATATAAAGTTAATAAAGGTCTGTTGTCAAGATACAATGCAATGCTGGGTGTCTGGATGCAGCTGCTACACACTGCAGTTAAGCCCAATGCCACACACCCCAGAGGTCACTTATCCCATAATAAACCGGTAGACAACACAATTAGAACAGAGAAAAGCATTTTCTTTGTCATACCCATTTTATACGATCTCATATAAGTTCGCCGCCGACACACAAACATACACTCACACACACGCTCACACACACTCACACACACACTCACACACACACTCACACACACACTCACACACACATGCCAAAACATTTGACCAAGACACGATGGTAGTACTTTATTAATTTGTGATTCCTTTTACTATTTTATCGCCTCAGCAAAGAAATATTAAAGAAAAATTATATGTTAAAGTAAATATTGCAAATATGTAAATATACATTAAAATAATTGATAAAATACATTGGTATACATTTTGGAGTTATAATAATAATATGTTCATGTATATGAACATTTATTTATTTGACAAAGCGATGATTTAAAAATCTGCATGGAGACTTTTATCTGATTTCATATTTAAAAAGTCACACTTTCTCCTTATAAAATGTAATAATATGTAGGTCATTGACTATGTTGTGTATTGTGTGTAATTTTTCTGTGTTTATGTTTTATGTTTTATGCCTCTCTAGGTTTGGGGTTCCCTTGTCCAGGTTTTTGGTTACAGGTCAAGACAGCCGTCTGGGTTTTGGGGTTACACGCCCGGGGTCCAGTCTCCTGGCTAGGTTTTTAGGTACAGTCCGGTCTTCTGTACTCCAAACGCGGTGATGAAGACATTAATGATGGTGGTGATGAAGACTAGTCCAGTGGCCACATTATTCATAATATCCAGTTTCCTCTGGTTGGCTACATTGTTCAGGTCCTTACGAGCTGGAACACACAGAGGAACACGCTGTTACAACCGAGGTGAGATGTTATTGGTGTAAAATCATAATCAATAAAAATAATGAACAGTTATAGTAATACAGTTATTTGTAAAGTAATACTCTGCAAGCTCCACTGGCTTCCCGTAGAAGCTTGGATCGGCTGCAGGATCATGGTGTTTGTCTATGGAGCAGTAAAGGGAACTGCACCTCCCTACCTGCAGGGGATGCTTGAACCCTACCACCCTTCCTGTACGCTCCGATCTGCCACTTCATGTCTTTTGGCCACCCAACCCTCACGGGTGGGGAGCTCCCGTTCAGCCAAGGCAAGACTCTTCTTTGTCTTGGCACCTCAATGGTGGAACAAACTCCCCCTTGAAGCCAGGCAGCAGAGTCCCTGCCAATCTTCCAAAAGCGGCTGAAAACCTACCTCTCTGAGTATCTTGATTAACTTGTGTACATTTACCCAGAATGTGAGTCTCTTACATTTACATTTTACATTTACATAGAACATGAGACTCATACATTTACATTTTACATTTACATAGAACATGAGACTCATACATTTACATTTACATAGAACATGAGACTCATACATTTACATAGAAGATGAGACTCATACATTTACATTTTACATTTACATAGAACATGAGACTCATACATTAACATTTTACATTTACATAGAACATGAGACTCACCCATGGCAACAAACAGGACACCAGCCAGTACCTGCAAAAGCAGTGAAGATCCAATGAGGACCAGAACTGTGATGTAGTACCTGTAATGGTAAACTTTAGTTTACTTTATTTATTCAAAAACGTCCAGTCGGCCAAAGCCAGAGTACCAAAATTCAAATACTAAATTGTTTTATTTTGAATGTTCAGAAAAATCCAAACACACATAAGTACCTGAATTGTGGGCCTTGTTCCAGAACTGCTTTCAGTTGGGAAGCATTAGCCATCAATAGGGCAACGTCCAGCATGCTCTCTGCTAATGTCTTCTTTGTGGCATAGTGGTTCAGATTCAGTGTGCCCCCAACCTGAGAGACAGGGGAGGGAGACAGATGGTAGGGAGACAGAAAGGGAAGGGAGAGACAGGGGAGAGAGAGGGAGACAGGGGAATGAAAGAGGGAGGGAGACAGAGGAGAGAGAGCGAGAGACCGGGAGGAGAAAGGACAGAGAGACATCTCATATTAAGAAAAATTATCTAATTTATTTACCTTGTCATTTATGCTGGTTGCTAACACCCTGTGCAAAGCTAATATTCTAACACTTGACATTTCTTTATCCTTCCTAAAATTTGTAATATGTCTGTAAAATCTCTATATTTTTCAATTGACTGAGGAGCAAAAGAGAGGGCGTGTGTAGGAGAGGAGTGTGTTAAGTTGGTTACATGTAGTTATGTGCTCTGGAAGAAAATGAATGGAATCAGATACTAAACAGGAATTTCTGCTCACTTATCAAAGTGAATGGTATAATCTATTGGTCCTGCTTGGTAGTGTACATCTCTCATGTCTGTCTAAGCCCCGCCCGGCAGAGAAGTCAGGATCTCCCATAAGCTGTTTCGCATCTCTCCCTCTTGACAGTAGATGGCACCAAATCCTCACATTTGATAAGCAAAGCAGTTACAACGCACCAATAGATGGGAGCAAAGTGGCTCAAATAGAAAGTTGGAGAAGGTGCGAGGACCGGGATTTTCTCATTTGGGAGAAGTCCACCCTAAATCCTCTCTCTGACGTGACCCAGAAACCGGTAAGTGGTCGAGCGGTCATTATTAGCATGCTTGTGGTACAGTGTCTCCTCCTTGGATAGTACATTTTTGAAACGATACTTGTGTCCTGCAGAGGAGTTTTGAAACACACCCTTGGCATCGTCTTTTGTTTTACTGGACTAGAAAGAAAGACATGCTGACATTTAAACTGTTGGTCATGAAAACGTTTTGCACAACAAACTTTCATGAACACACAACATTTCTGGTTTAATAACGTTACGCTTCACGACGTGTGCAAGTTGAAAAGGAAAATAAAAATGTCATCTCATACAAGCCCTCGTTCACATATCCCTATCCTTGCCAAATTAACTTGCCGACTTCCCCAAAGGAAGGTCGGAGGAGAGAAGATGAAGGAGTTAGCTAAACATTTTAGATCATTTGTCTACGCACCGTGCGCTCTGAATGAAATGCAACCAGACTGGACCGGATTATTTCTATACATTCACATTCCCCTGGCGTGTCTAGCTGTCAATACCGATGTGTGTGTCAATACCTATGTGATTGTGATTAAGTATGTGAAGTATTGGTCTTCAGTATGCACCGTACTGTGTATTAGCAAGTGCATACATGCTTTGCTGTGGGCTCATGGGAAATCATGTGGCTGCAACCTGATCGTCACCAGTTTACCAAGCACACAACGGCACAAACCACTTATTTAAACTATTTACCTTCTTAAATTCAGATTGTAAACCTAATCTTTAAAAAAAAATCCCTTTCGTTTGCCACAGTTAATATTATCCCTAACATATATTTTACATTCAGAAAAGAATAATAGATATTTCTCATATTATTCTCCACGTGTGGGTGGATACCGTGGTAACCTGATAGTAACCTGTCAGACCCCTCCAGGGTAGCACAAACACCCCCCGGTTGTGTGTGTGTGTGTGTGTGTGTGTGTGTGTGTGTGTGTGTGTGTGTGTGTGTGTGTGTGTGTGTGTGTGTGTGTGTGTGTGTGTGTGTGTGTGTGTGTGTTTGTGTGTATAGGTGTGTGGTGGAGAGAGGTGAGGAAAGGGGCAAACATCCAACCACATCTATTGAGTGGTGAAAGCACATGGAAAGTGCTTCAAATTGAGGGGGCTTTAGGGTAACACTTTATACGCTTATAAGGTTTCTGAATAATCGGTTTTCAACAGGTTATAAATGGTTTTCTAACCATTGAATTATCAGTATTCTTACATTTGCAAATATCAACAAGGTAATTTATAAGCTACATTCCACATAATGCTTTTTCACATAATTTATCATGTGTAAAGTATTACTAATATATATGTGTTCCACAATCACATCTGAAGTTTAAAGGAGATCATGCTTTTTCTGTTGCTGCTCCAAAGTTGTGGAACAGCCTACCTTTAGGTCCTCTGCTAGTAGCAACATTTTTAAATCTCACCGTAAGCATTTGAGTCTGCAAATGGGTAGGAAATTCTGCTTATTTTTGTCATGTCCTATAAATATGTTTATTTGGCTACATGTTTTGACTGTACAGCACTTTGGTCGACATCAGTTGTTTTTCAATGTGCTTTATAAATAAATTGACTTGACTAATATAGGCTACAACTAACCCACTAATTAGACAATTTGTTGTGATTGTTTACAAGGTATTTGTTAATGGTTCACTAAGGGTTTGATTAACCATTTATTTGGATATTTATAAATGCACTTAATTAGCCCATACATAAATATGAGTAAAAATCACACTTACTAACACTATTCACCAATAATTGACAAACTGTTAAGCAGACCCCAAACTAGTGTGGACTATATCAATGTTTTCAACATTTACAAATGACTTTGAGTATTAGAGATTCTTATATACAACTTACAAAAGATGAATAAACTATTTTGCAGCCGCTAATCTAGTTTGCACTATATATACTCTATAAACCCATGTAAAAGGCTAAACATGACATTCAATTGTAAAAGGGCACCACACAAAAGAACTATAAAAACATGTTTGATTGGAAAAGAGCGTCACCAGAATTCCAGGGAAAACGATGCACACAGAACCCATATTATCGACACACATCGCATGCTTCTTGCATTTCCTCTTCTCCCAGTTTTTAAACCCACCGGGGTTTCAGATGGCCTCCTCTGCCCTCCTCTGCCCTCCTCCTCCTTCAATGCGTTTTGAGGAGGAGACGGGAGAGGGCATGATTCAGATCTTCCCAGTGACTGAAAGACGCCACATGAGGCCAGACAGAGAAAGCAAACGTCAATATGCACAGAAAGTCTGGTAACAAACATCTCTTATTAAACGCTTGTCTGACACACAATATCTGCTGGATAGTCTGACTTGGGTGCTTTGAACATCAGCGGGCCTTTAAAACAGTTAACATTTTAAAACTGGCCTTAATGACAGTGGGAAGATCTGAAGGGCACCCTGCTTGCATTCTGTCCACTCTTATAAAACCCATTTGAGTTGAAAGCCAGAGTGTCTCCTCCTCAGTCCTGCTCCCCTGATGCGCTTTGGGGAAGAGGCGAGTCAAGCGTCTGAGTGGCCTGATTCTGGTTTGTTCTGCGGGGTCAACTGCTGCTGATGCCATAGCTTTATTTTGAAAGCTTTTTATTTTTAATCAACCCTGAAAAAATAGATTATTTTATGTAATTACATTTATAATTAAATAACTACATATATCGTAGTTCAGTGTTCACATCATTAATCACATGCATTAGTTTAATTAATTATTTTCATGCTGTGGCTAACTGACAGAAAGTGAATAGGAAAAAGCCTTTGTTGGATACTTTTTTTCAGCCCTCATTTAGCCATGTATTTTAGAGAACAAAACACATTAAAACATAAAACAATAAGCAAAAACAGCAAGCATCTGTGTAACAAAGAAAAGTTCACATTTCTGGAAATTTAAACTAGGTTGAAGATGACTGAATGGAATGCCAGTTGGTATAAGAAAATACAGGTATAGTTGACACGGGTGGACATTACCACCACACTTACACACTCATTCATTCACACTGCAGTTGGAGAGGACTTTTAGATTTAAGCATTTGCTAGAAGGGACAGGAAACTTGACAGCATCAACACTACAGTTACTTCTCAGAGAAACTTGACAGCATCTACACCACAGTTACTTCTCTAAGAAACTGGACAGTATCTACACCACTGTTACTTGTCGTGGAAACTGGTCAGTATCTACACTACAGTTACTTCTCTAGGACACTGGAGAGTATCTACTCTGCAATTACTTCTCAAGAAATCTGGACAGCATCTACACTGCAGTTACTTCTCAAAGCAAAAGACTCAACAAACTCGGAAACATTTGCTGAATTTATCATGAACCAGGTCAAAATATTGGTAATTGCTAACACGATAAACTCCGCAAATGTTTCCAAGTTTCAGGTTCTTTGTTAACATCCTGAGTCTGACAGAGACCATCAACATCTTGCTCAAAAGCCTGGACTGGCCCAAAAACCTGGTCCGGTCATTTCTGTCTTTCACCACTCCCAGACCAAGGGACCGCTGTCATTTTCTACAGATATTACCCCCACAAAATTGCCAGAAAAGGAGCTGAGTACAGAGACATTATGTACAGAGATATCGAATATACAAGCTCAGACTTGACCCCTCCCTACTCCACCTAATGTCAAGTGAAGAATAACCTCCAGATGCGAGATGATATGTCTGGCATCTGATCCAGTTGCCAACAGATTACACGCAGCAGGGGATTAAGGGATTTGCATACAGCACTCTGTAGTCTATTTGGAAAATGTAGTGGCTGTCCCTGGCTTAACTGGGTCAGTCTCATCCTGCAAAGTGACGCTAAATTAGGTGACAATGACCTGCCGGTCCCCTCTGGATTATTTAGCGTGTAACCCACCCCTCCCGGTCCATTCTGGACTTGCCACTATGGTTTATGGATTTGGTGTTGATGTGTTGAATCCACCCGATTCAATCTCTCTGAGGTTTTGGTGAACTGGTTGTATGCTAAGAAGGATACAAAATGTCCAGTTCACATCAGGTTGTTATTCAAAGTTGTTTGGTATTCATTTCGGCTGTTATCATTGCCAAAGCTTGTTGCCTGTTCCATCCGCCTCTACGGCGATGTGTAGACAAGTCATCAATGCCTTCCCAAAATGAGGAGTCAGTGGTTGACTCCAGGAAATGCCTTCCACCTCCTTCCCTCCAAATTGGACGCTCGGGTGAATCACGGAAATTCCTCGGCGGCGATCATCTCCCACAACCTCAGGTGGGAGGACGTCACAGTGATCACCACAGAGGATGAACTGCCTGCTGCAGCTGTAAAAAACCAACCAGTCCATGTTCATCCAACCCATTATTATTATTGTACAGAATACACACTATGAAAGGAATGTGTGGCCCCTGGGGCATGAACAGTCAGGACTGTGCCGACTCTTCAACACAGAAACAAAGCACTTTGATCACAGTGACCCTGAGTCGTCCTGTGACCCTGAGTCGTCCTGTGACCCTGAGTCGTCCTGTGACCCTGAGTCGTCCTGTGACCCTGAGTCGTCCTGTGACCCTGAGGTCTTTGTCGTTGCTTAAGGTGCACATGTAGCCCGGCAGGACGGTTTCCCATTAATCAGGCCTCTTGTCCTTTTAGAAAACCTTTTCCTTCACCATGGTCTCTATCCAATAAGCTGTACAAAAATAATAACTGGAGCAGCCCTCATGGCTCTCATTTTGGTGTACGGTTGAACCTTCTGGGGGACCACGATCAGTCAGGAGAAAACAGTTGTATTTTCACGGGAGCAGATAGGGAGGGGATTTGAATCTACATAACGAAATGTTATATGATGAGCTCCATCTTGAATGGTTAGGTTGACCTGCCCCACAAAGGGATCTATATAATCACAATCTGGATTCATGCATCAATCATAGTGTCGTATCTTCCGCCTGAAGCTCGTTGACATGGTTGGTCTTGGCACTGCATTCATGGCCAGGTCTTGGGACCCAATTTGAGACCTGCTAATCGGCTGCAAACCATTGGTACTTGGGCATGTTTAGCAGTCCGGGTTATTGCTGAGGTTGTGACCCTGAGGGTTGTCCCTGAGGCATGACCCTGCTCTTAGACCCAGTTCCAATTTGTTCTGTGTGTGGTGGATATTAAATACCCCTGACAGTCTCTTTAATTACGGCTTGTCCCTGTGTTTTATTGTTTGAAAGACAAACAATGAAAGTTCCTTCTAGCAGCTCAGTTTCTTGTAGCTGCAAACATTTTAGATTCTTCACATTCCGATGTTCTTTTCTAGATGTCGTGGAAACAATTTTATTATAACGATGTCATCCATCTTTCATCAACTCCTTTGTATCTCTTCTAACCAGGAGATCTGAAATTAATTTGGAAGCATTTTGTTCTACTATAACAACATTATTTTTTTTTGTATTGATGTTTATATTCTTCGACTCATGAACCATACAGTGTACATAAAAGGGAATTAATAGAATTTTGTACATATTCATGTTCAAAGTCTTTAACTGATCCATTTCAAAACATTTCTAAATGTACAGTGCTGTGAAAAGTTAAGAATAAATTGTCTAAAGCTGTTTATCTGGGCAGTGTTTAATTGCTTGTGAAAACAATATAATGTAACACTATTATGAAAACAAGGTAACATGAATACAAATTAATTGAAATGTTGTGCAATGCAAAGAATTGGCAAACTGAAGACAGAAAAAGTAGTGGAGAACCCAAAAGACTATTGTGGTCACTCTCATGAAGGAAATCCAATGAAGTGCTTGTTCAGCATCTGGCAGAGTCATCAGGCACTAAAGGACATGTTCTGACCAAGAGAAGCCTTACCAGAAACAGGCAGAAACATTATCTGACTCCAAATTCTCTGCAAAGACAATTAAGACCTGCTCAGATGTCTGCAGATGCGTTGGCGGCGTTCTAACGTTTTCCTGCAAGAAGCTTAGAATAATTTATCTCCCGACTTCTTGAAAGAATTACATGACAAAGGTCCACCAATGCTTCACTTCGGCATTCTAACAGTGTAGATACACTAGAAGCATTGCTCTGCATCAGCATCACATTGAAATGACATTCTACCTGCTACACCAGAAACCCTTTTCATTAAAAAGACTGAAAGAATGCACGTGTCAGCCATTGAGAATGTTATGCTTGGCTTGATGCAACGCGAGTAGAGTAGTCATTTATTTGTAATTTATTTCAAAAGAGCCATTCCTGAATGATTGATGGCAGATTGCCACACTGAACGCTCAATCGCTGTAGCTGGGTGTAGCTTCTGGGAAGCCATTCAAAATACTGACTATGTCATTGCATTGACGTTTGTCACAACAATAGACTGGCTGAAACGCCTTCAGAAAGAAAGAAATGCCACAAATGTACATATAACCAGGCACACCTGTTAATTGAAATGGATTCCAGGTAACTACCTCATGAAGCTGGTTGAAAGAATGCCAAGAGTGTGCAAAGCTGTCATTGAGGCAAACAGCAGTAACTTTGAAAATGTATGTTGATTTGTTTAAACCTTTTTTGGTTACTACATGATTACATATGTGTTATTTCATAGTTTTGGTGTCATAAATATTATTCTACAATGTAGAAAATTGTAAAAAAAGAAAAGAAATAACTTCCTAACTTTTGACTGGCACTGCATATATATATATATATATAATAATAAATATTCACGAAAATGTCAACCAAAGGGGGTCAACAGGGTAAATGTTTTGTGTACTTTGTGCAGCGTTCTTCCGGCGTTTGCTAATGTTCCTCAGCTCGGCCCGATTCTCAGAACTGAGTCCGTATTCTTCTAAATGTACTATAACTCTATCATAACAGTAACACTGACCCAATGTACACTTCATGCTACCACGTGCTTTGGGGGTGGGGGGGGGGGCGGGGGGGTGGGGGGGGGTGTTGGAATGTATATCCTTCAAATATCTCCTCCTCGGAGCCCTTCGGTTATAGAAGGAGCTGCCAGGACATTCATGTGACTTTTTTTCTCCCCCTCTTTTTATCTACCTCCCTCATCCTTGTTCTCTACCTCTCGTCCGTCTGTCACTCCAACTCTCTCTCACCTCTCAGCAATCTCACATGTGTACGTATTTTAAGGTACATGTGTTGACATTTATAAGGGGTGCTATATCGGAAGAAACTGTGGAACCCTGTCTTTCCCTGCACATTCCCTCATTCCTGAAAGCACATTTGACCACAACCTAGACAACCACCAGATTCATGTCCAGTTACCACACACACAAGCACACACACGCACACACATGCACACACACGCACACGCACAAACACACACACACACTGTAGTGCTGTTTGAGTTAAGGAGCAGGATTAGTTCTTTCTAATAAAACCAACACCACGGGAAAGGTCAGGAATATTCCTCGAAGGGGGTGTGTATACCAACCCACAGGAAGTACAACACCTCCCCTCACTGCTCATTTGCTAGCCTGCTGGCCAATGGCAAATGGGGACCAACGAGGAGTGTGCTGGAACTCAGTCAGGCGTCTCACTCGCACTCTTTCCTCTGTTCTGATTTTTTTGTTTTCCTTTATTTTGTGCGTGTTGTGTGTTTTGTGTGTGTGTTATGTCTGTGTTTGTGTGTGTTTATTTATGTGTGTTTTGTGTGTGTGTTATGTTTGTGTTTGTGTGTGTTTATTTATGTGTGTGTGTGCGTGTGTCTGTATGCTGGTGTGTGGGTGTTTTTGTGTGTGCCCTGTGCATGTGTGTTTGTATGTTACATTTTGAAAGAACCAAGGGAAACATAGAGAGTAAAGGATGGGGAGACAGGAGACAGAGACAGGAGAGATAGGACAGAGAGAAACAGGAGAGAGAGACAGGAGAGAAAGAGACTGGACAGAGAGACAGGACAGAGAGACAGGACAGAGAGACAGGCAGACGGGAGAGAAACATGGTAAAAAGAAAGCGAGACCACAGAGAGAGATGGAAGAAAGACCAGAATGAGAACAAGCAAACAATCTCTGGTACACGCGTTGAACTGCGTTAAGAGGCGTCTGACCCTGCTCTACACTGTGTGCCAAAAAAAAAAAAAAGCTAGTCGTCTTCTAAAATGATGGTTAGTCTGCAATTTGTCTTATGGGCCTGGACAGGGTCAACTTAAGTTCCTTTACATTGATGGGTCAGAGGTCATGGGAACAGGATAAAACATCACAAATGTCAGTCTGCCCTCATTTTCAACTTGATTGACAGGAGAGAGTTTCTGTCTAAAACACCAGCTGCTTTAATTGTCTTCTGAGAGTGTTATTATCTGTGGCCAGTCAGACTGGAGGCGGTGGAGTGGTTACTGGGATGGATGTTAGTTTGAGGGATTGGAGCAATGTGACAACGGCCACTCACCACCTTGTATGTCCCGGTAAAGAACCTCATCACACACACACACACACACAGACACTCACAGGAAGCACACACCCTCAAACACTCACTCACGCACACACAACCAAAAACATTAATGCACACATGCACTCAAACACACAAACACAAACACTCAGAGACACTCGCACACACGCACACACACGCACACACACTCCCGTACATGTTAAGGTGGACACCGACGTCCCATTGGTTAATTCCTTGTAATTTGGTCAACAGCTTACAATTTCTTACAGTTGCTGGGACACATTTCCCAATACTTAGGTCACTTTTTCAAAACTCTTCACACAGTGAGCACAACAGAAGTATAAGTGGGCTAAACTGAGGATCAATTATCATTGCTTTGGCACAAAATGCATTCAATTCAATCTTTCAAATTACATTAATTCTTTTCTCACTTCGACACAACAACCACCAAAACTCTGTGTACTTACAGGCCAATTTGCACATGCTTACATACTGTTTTCAAAACTGTTACATACTTTTTTACATACTTTTTTCAAACAATAACATAATACAAAGCTGAATATGACAGCAATTTGCTACAATTCTACAGTCATATTTTAATGAAATATATTTTAAATCTTAAAATTAGATGCTATAAAAACAATTGGACAATTGGACCAACCACAGCTGATTCTCAGTGAAGATGAACATCTACACAGTTGTTACTCTTTCAATTTCATTACAAAAGGAGACAACTGCTGAGTAGTTTTGCATTGTGATGTGGACCCAGCCAGAAAATGGACCCAGCCAGAAGTGGCTGAAAGAGGAAGAAGAGTGGCTGGGAGGGGGTGAAGAATATGTATGTGTGGTGGAAGAAGAATAAGAGGAAGATCAAGAGCTGTAGTCTCAGATGAGATCTGAGCTACTGTAATTGATCATGTAGTAAATCATGGTCTCTCAATGAGAGAGGCTGGTCAGAGAGTGCAGCCAAATCTGCAACACTCAACAGTGGCATCTATTGTTAGAGTTTTCCAGCAAACCAACAGGTAACTTGTATTCTGCAAGGGCATTTGACTGAGTTGCACATTACAGAAGTAAATAGACTTGTGTGTAATTGCTTTTGCATATCTGCTTAGGACTCAATGGTTACCTCACACAGGTGGGAGAGGAAGGATGTTCACTGATGTGCAGGAAACTGCCGTTGTTGATGTGGTCATCAGAAACAATGGCATAAAACTCACTGAGATTCGAGACAGAGTCTTAGCAGACAACATTACTTTTGCAAATATTCACAGTGTAAGCATAACAACTATTTGTAGAGTCTTGAAAAAACATCAGGTAATGATGCAACAGTTGTACACTGTGCCTTTGCGTTCCTGCATGATCTCTATGGAAGGGTTGTGCTAGGTGAGGAAAGGGATGGAGAGAAGAAATCAGCCAACATTTATAATAGTATGGGACAATGTGGCATTTCACCACTCCCGTGCAGTCACCAAGTGGTTTGCAGCCCATCCCAGAATGGTGTCACTTTTCCTCCCACCTTACTCTCCATTCCTCAACACCATAGAGAAACGGAAGGTTTATGACCACCATCCACATGATCAAATATCCCTCCTGGATGCAATGAATGCTGGATGCCTGGACATATCAGCAGAAGATTGTCAGGGATGGATCAGGCATGCCAGAAGATTCTTTCCTAGGTGTATTGCCCTAGATGACATAAGATGTGGTGTGGATGAGAACCTGTGGCCAAATGGAGAAGACCGAGTAGATTAGCATTACTATTGTATCAGTGGATGGTGTGTATACAAATTCTTGTATTCTGGAATTACTGCAAAACATAAATAATTAATAAAAGACATAAAACATATTGTGGCTTTCTGAATCATGTCTGATTCATTCCAGTAAAATACATTGCAGTGAATTATAAACAGAGATGTGTCCTTGTTTTACACAAGAAAACATTGTAAAATGCTACCTGTTGTTAGTGTTTTTTAGGTCATTGTTTTGTGGGTGACAAAGTGTGTTTGTTGTCTGTCAACCTTTGCTAGTGTTCTGGAAGAATGAGTTGATTTGATGCATGAAGTGATTTGGTAGTTTTAGTGCATTTTGAAAGTGAAATGAACTGCTGTGTCGAGCTGAAAGTTGGTTTGGAGAACTGTGTGAAGAGTTTTGAAAAAGTGACCTAAGTATTGGGAAATGTGTCCTAGCAAAAACTGTAAGCAGGAAGGATTCACAGAAGTCAGAGGACGAGAAGTTATGCTCTACTGTCTGTCACAAGGGACAGAACTGCTTTGGTGTTGACAAAGTTTAAAAAATAAAATGCCAGGGGACCCTGCAGATGAGAAGAGGAGACCATCAGAGGTCCATACGTCTTGGCCACCCCTTCTGAAAGCACCCTTCACCTTTATGTCCTGAAGTAGACATTACTATCTGGAGCAACAGTGTGAAGTGCCTTGCTCCGGGGCATAACAACAGATTTTATCAGCTCTGCAATTAAAAACTTTCTGCTA
Source organism: Esox lucius (assembly GCF_011004845.1). Classification (NCBI taxonomy): domain Eukaryota; kingdom Metazoa; phylum Chordata; class Actinopteri; order Esociformes; family Esocidae; genus Esox; species Esox lucius. The sequence goes on along the minus strand of NC_047586.1, from coordinate 3,884,623 downwards.
CTGCCGACCTACAGTACTCTTTCACCTCTTCCAGCCAAGGCAGACTTCATCTCCAGCCTACCCTGATTTCACCTCCAGGCTACCCTGATTTCACCTCCAGGCTACCCTGATTTCACCTCCAGGCTACCCTGATTTCACCTCCAGGCTACCCTGATTTCACCTCCAGGCTACCCTGACTTCACCTCCAGCCTACCCTGATTTCACCTCCAGCCTACCCTGACTTCACCTCCAGCCTAACCAGAAGTCTCAATGACCAAAGGGTTCCTGGCCCCTGACTGTCATGACCACTCTCTCACAGTCTCTCCATTCTCCGTTCTTATTGAATCTCTCTCTCTCTCTCTCTCTCTCATTCCCTCAGACTCTCTCTGTCCCTCTCATCTCCCCTTCTTTCTCGGCACCTCCTATCATCTTTAAAGTGTCATTCCATTCCTCCGATCCTTTTCGCCGGAGGACAAACTAACAGTAATCCATCGGGACGTGTCCTCTAACAGGCCCTGTCTGTCAGTCAGGCATGTTGTGGACGCCTCTATGGGTCCTCACATGTCCTGCAGGTGTCAGCCCGGAGAGAGCGCCCAACCGGGCGTGTGCTTGTGCACAAATCAGCTGTGAGGACTAGCGTCCAGAGTCGACCGCGTCCCACTCCACCCTGACCCCTGACCGCCTTGTGGTAACTTGGTGTCACCTGTAGGGGTGCCCCTCCCCCCTCTGCAGCCTCAGCACCCCCCAGACGAGATTCTGACATGCACTTTCCTTTTCAGTCCGGTGCCAAAGTGCGTGTGTCGGGGGACACGTTACGCCTGTCCGTTCTGTGTTCAATACCACGACGCGTAAAAACACCCTCCCATCGCTACACCGCAGGGTTGAGCCCAGCACGGGACAGAGAGGATAGACAGGCGGACTGGCAGACAGGCAGACAGACATGTAGACAGATGGAGAGGCAGACAGACAGGCAGACAGGAAGAGCCAGATAGGCAGACAGGCGGACAGGCGAAGGCAGACAGACATGTAGACAGATGGAGAGGCAGACAGACAGGCAGACAGGCAGACAGGCAGAGGCAGACAGACATGTAGACAGATGGAGAGGCAGACAGGCAGACAGGAAGAGCCAGATAGACAGACAGGCAGACAGGCGAAGGCAGACAGACATGTAGACAGATGGAGAGGCAGACAGACAGGCAGACAGGCAGAGGCAGACAGACATGTAGACAGATGGAGAGGCAGACAGACAGGCAGACAGGAAGAGCCAGATAGACAGACAGGCAGACAGGCGGACAGGCGAAGGCAGACAGACATGTAGACAGATGGAGAGGCAGACAGGCAGAGGCAGACAGACATGTAGACAGATGGAGAGGCAGACAGACAGGCAGACAGGCAGACAGGAAGAGGCAGACAGACATGTAGACAGATGGAGAGGCAGACAGACAGGCAGACAGGCAGACAGGAAGAGCCAGATAGACAGACAGACAGACAGGCAGACAGGCGAAGGCAGACAGACATGTAGACAGATGGAGAGGCAGACAGACAGGCAGACAGGCAGAGGCAGACAGACATGTAGACAGATGGAGAGGCAGACAGACAGGCAGACAGGCAGAGGCAGACAGACATGTAGACAGATGGAGAGGCAGACAGACAGGCAGACAGGCAGAGGCAGACAGACATGTAGACAGATGGAGAGGCAGACAGACAGGCAGACAGGCAGACAGGAAGAGGCAGACAGACATGTAGACAGATGGAGAGGCAGACAGACAGGCAGACAGGCAGACAGGAAGAGCCAGATAGACAGACAGACAGACAGGCAGACAGGCGAAGGCAGACAGACATGTAGACAGATGGAGAGGCAGACAGACAGGCAGACAGGCAGAGGCAGACAGACATGTAGACAGATGGAGAGGCAGACAGACAGGCAGTCAGGCAGAGGCAGACAGACATGTAGACAGATGGAGAGGCAGACAGACAGGCTGACAGGCAGAGGCAGACAGACATGTAGACAGATGGAGAGGCAGACAGACTTAAAGTAACTCCTATGGAGTGTTCACCCTGTAATTATGGCACTGCAGTGTGCAGCAGCCTGTCAAGTCAGAGTACCTGCGTGGCGTGACAGGACACACGGCTACTAGAAAAGGACCTGTCAACCTTGTCAGGATGTCTTACAACACTTAGTATATCTGTCCATGTTGCCATGCCAGCGACCAACACACACGCAAATAGAGACTTTTCAGCCCTTGGAGTCTTAAGCAAGAGGCCAATCACATCCCTCCTTGTTGGGGGATTGGGGACAATGGAGAATGGACAAAAGGGCCAGCCCTGTTCCTAGGTCCAAAAATGTAACCAGTGGTTTGGAACTGTTATAATACACATAAATAAATGTTATGGAAGGTCAATGAAGCAGTCATTCCACAGTGCGGGTTCGCTGGTTAAAGAAGCAGTCATTCCACAGTGTGGGTTCGCTGGTTAACGAAGCAGTCATTCCACAGTGTGGGTTCGCTGGTTAACGAAGCAGTCATTCCACAGTGCGGGTTTGCTGGTTAAAGAAGCAGTCATTCCACAGTGCGGGTTCGCTGGTTAACGAAGCAGTCATTCCACAGTGCGGGTTTGCTGGTTAACGAAGCAGTCATTCCACAGTGCGGGTTCGCTGGTTAACGAAGCAGTCATTCCACAGTGCGGGTTCGCTGGTTAATGAAGCAGTCATTCCACAGTGCGGGTTCGCTGGTTAATGAAGCAGTCATTCCACAGTGCGGGTTCGCTGGTTAACGAAGCAGTCATTCCACAGTGCGGGCTCGCTGGTTAATGAAGCAGTGATTCCACAGTGTGGGTTCGCGGTTTAACGAAGCAGTCATTCCACAGTGTGGGTTCGCTGGTTAAAGAAGCAGTCATTCCACAGTGCGGGTTTGCTGGTTAAAGAAGCAGTCATTCCACAGTGCGGGTTCGCTGGTTAACGAAGCAGTCATTCCACAGTGCGGGTTCGCTGGTTAACGAAGCAGTCATTCCACAGTGCGGGTTCGCTGGTTAATGAAGCAGTCATTCCACAGTGCGGGTTCGCTGGTTAATGAAGCAGTCATTCCACAGTGCGGGTTCGCTGGTTAATGAAGCAGTCATTCCACAGTGCGGGTTCGCTGGTTAACGAAGCAGTCATTCCACAGTGCGGGCTCGCTGGTTAATGAAGCAGTGATTCCACAGTGTGGGTTCGCTGGTTAACGAAGCAGTCATTCCACAGTGCGGGTTCGCTGGTTAACGAAGCAGTCATTCCACAGTGCGGGTTCGCTGGTTAACGTATGAGAGTGAGTGCCACAGAGACCCCATACATTTCTCTCCAAAACACACACAGGCATATTTTAAATACTTTACAATAGAAAATATCCAAACGGTTTTAACTGACTCGGGGCAGCACCTTGTCTTGGTTTGCGAGAGGCCTGCAAGCCAGAGGCCACCTACTGTCAGCCTAACAGCCGAGACACCCACACACCAGAAAAACCAGTCTGCACTGAAACTTCAGGCTGTCAGGTGGGACATTTGCCGGCATGTTTGGACATTGTCAGAAAACATCTGCTTCATGCAGCTGTCAAATGACAAGTGCAATTAAGAACAAGCACGCACCCCTGGCCTTCCCAGAACATCAGTACCTGGTGTATTTAGTATGCTGGAGAGGGCGTCTTTGATGACATCAAACCAGGCTCCTCTTGCACATTATTATTTGTGAACCAGCGTTGTTGCTGAGACCTTCTATCTGACCTGATTAGCTATCAGGTCAACAAGGCGATCATGTCAGGCAATGTACAATTCCGTTTTGTGAATTTTGTTAATAATTACAGTGCCGGCAACAGACTCCATTGCATGTACTTCAGTGTGTACAATACAGAACAAAACACTAGCAGTCTGAGTTCAGTCCAGAACAGTGATTCCCTGCAGTCTGAGACCAGTCCAGAACAGTGATTCCCTGCAGTCTGAGACCAGTCCAGAACAGTGATTCCCTGCAGTCTGAGACCAGTCCAGAACAGTGATTCCCTGCAGTCTGAGACCAGTCCAGAACAGTGTTTCCCTGCAGTCTGAGACCAGTCCAGAACAGTGATTCCCTGCAGTCTGAGACCAGTCCAGAACAGTGTTTCCCTGCAGTCTGAGACCAGTCCAGAACAGTGATTCCCTGCAGTCTGAGACCAGTCCAGAACAGTGATTCCCTGCAGTCTGAGACCAGTCCAGAACAGTGATTCCCTGCAGTCTGAGACCAGTCCAGAACAGTGATTCCCTGCAGTCTGAGACCAGTCCAGAACAGTGATTCCCTGCAGTCTGAGACCAGTCCAGAACAGTGATTCCCTGCAGTCTGAGACCAGTCCAGAACAGTGATTCCCTGCAGTCTGAGACCTGTCCAGAAGAGTGGTTGATATGAAGCTTTCAGAATCACTCCGTCAACATATTTAATTTTCTCTTCATAATTATACAGCACAACACACACACACACAAACATGTGTGTTTTAGACACACTCACACACCTGTCCTACTGCATGCTGACTTATTTGGCCTGTCTGTGTTGGAACAGCATGGGTTGATTTTTAAGGCCAATGTTTCTTCACTGAAAGCAGGGGACACTAAGTGATGTTTTACTAGGGGCTGGTCCAGGGTAACACAACCTCACTGTTACACGGTACACAAAAAAACATACAGATGCACTTTAGCAAATATGCATGTATATCCACACACACACACACACACAGATGCACACACACACACCCCACCCACACACACACACACCCCACCTACTCCAAACTCCATTCATACAGGTCCAGAGGTATTAAGAGTGTGGATGTCTCTCCTGGGAGTGCTGGTACTGGGCAATGACTGGATGGAAACAACTGCTGTTATTCTGCACAGGGAGGGACTGTTGAGACTGACTGGATGACCGACTGGATGACTGACTGGATGACTGACTGGATGACTGACCGGCTATATTATTGTCTATTCTCTCTGTCAACCTGTTCCTCTCCCTCTCTGTCCTTATTATATTAGTATGGCAAACCCTCCCTCTGTGTCTCTCTGTCCTCTGCTCTCTTTCTTACTCCTGTCCTCTTTCTGTTCTGAGTTAATGGGCAGTTAAACAGAGGTGTGTCAGAGATGGTGCCACTGATAAACACAAACACACGCACACACAAACACGCACACACACGCATGCACGTGCGCACACACACACACACACACAAACGCACACTCACTCACACACACACACACACACTCACACACACACATACACACCCTCTGGACTATCAGGACGGCCAGGCTGGGGAGACACACACCTCAGGGAGAACAGGATGACCCTGCTGTGGTGGCATGTGGCCCTTCCATCTTGGCCATGTGGACAGACGGACAGACAGACGGACACACAGACAGACGGACACACAGACAGACAGACAGGCAGGCAGGCAAACAGGCAAACAGACAGACAGTCAGACAGGCAGACAGGGCAGACAGACAGTCAAAAGGACAGACAGGCAGATAGACAGGCAGAAAGACAGAGGGACACACAAACAGGTAGACAGGCAGACAGACAGGCAGACGGACACACAGACAGACAGACACACAGACAGACAGACAGGCAGGCAGGCAGGCAAACAGACAGACAGGCAGGTAGGCAGACAGGCAGAAAGGGGAGACAGACAGTCAAAAGGACAGACAGGCAGATAGACAGGCAGAAAAGACAGAGGGACACACAAACAGGTAGACAGGCAGAAAGACAGGCAGATAGACAGGCATGCAGACAGACACACTGGCAGACAGACAGGCAGACAGACAGGCAGGCAAATAGACAGGCAGACAGACACCCTGTCATTAGTATTGCTGTAACCTGCTTTATGATGGCCAGTTAGGAGTCAGAGACTTGTGGGTGTCGGAACCCAGAAAGGACACTTCCTGAAACATGTCCTCCCCTCTCCTCCTGCCCCATCCCTCCAGTCTCTTCCTGTCCTTCTTTCTCTCTATTTCCCTGTCCCTCTCTTCCTCGTCTCTCCCACTCCCCCCGACTCTCTCCACCACTCTCTTCTTTATATCCATCAGTGTCTCCCTGGAGTCAGACCTGTTGTCCTTACCCTTGTGATAACACGCCCTCAGTGAGACTGAGCTGGGTCCATGTATCTAGAGGGACTGTGTACAGAACAGTACTTATATCTGGGTAAAAGTGTGGGTTGAACACAGAGAGGAAAGAAGAGAGACCGAAGTGTCCTGTGTTGCTCAACTGGTAGGGCATGGCACTTCAATACCAGAGGGTTTGGTTCCCACAGGGAACCCGGACAAAATGGCTGCACTGATTCTCTACTGTACGTGGTTCTGAAGATATGAGCTGAATTTAGCTTAGCCCTTCACATGTTTCAGTTTGTGCTTTTTAGGTTTATTTGAAACACAAAGCAATTTACAACTTTCAAGTTATGAGTGACCCGTTCCACAAGGTTTATTTACAATCTGGCATTTCTTGTTGTTTTTCAAGTTACTTGTAAGTGTCACGTAATTACAGCATCCAACAGAAAATTGCTACTTTGTGAAAACTGAATCAGATTCATTATACGGCAGAAAACACTGGCTTTATCTGTTATCACATCCGCTTCTTCTGGCTCCATATCATAGCGGCCATCTTTCTCTACCTCACCACAAACACAGTAATCACCTTTGAAGAATTGGACCAGGGTCTTTCGACGCGAAGCTCAACCGTGAGCCGTTTTGCCAGTAGGAGACTCCAGGTGCTGTTAATTGTTTTGGGTGAAGTAGGATCAAGTTTTGCAACAGATCAACTGGTCTTATATCAGATTTTGCATGTCAGGGACACGATTAGGGTTTGGAACGGTTAGCTGGACCCTGTCCCAGAAGACGTCTCCCACCCGGAGCTGTTGGCTTGCATGTTGGGTGACAGGAGGGAACACGGGAAGAAAAGAAAAATGGAAAGGCGATTGAAGCAGAGGGTGTCTGGGTAAATGGAAGGCAGATTTTTACCCCTGGTTTGGACAGAGAACAGGCTTATATTGATGGATCAAGGGAGGGAGGGGGGGAGGGAGGGAGGGGGGATGTGTTGGGGTGAGAGAGTCAGTGTATGAGACCTAACATTGACCTGTCCCGTTCCCTAATCCTAACCTCAATTATGCAACTTCTCGGCCAAAACATCCCCTAACCCTAACCCTAAAGTAGTAATGCCTAAACCTAAAAGAAACTCAAATTCTGAACCTATGCTCAATTAAGTTTTTCCCTAAACCAAACCCTGAGACAAAAAGAATGTTCCCTAATGGGTCCCTATCAAAGAAAAATATGGGGAGCGATTTTTCAGGTTTTCCTAACTTAGTGATAGATATGGATCTCACACACCCGCACACACACCCGCACACACACACACACACAGATGTCACAGAACATGTTTCCCATTAACAATATTGTTGACCTCTGACCCTAAATAGCCATCAACCATCAGAAACATGTGACATCCCTCATGGGGGCTTCCTGCCTTTTATCGCCACGGTAACAGTAGCAGCTCCCCTCGCCTCAGCAACCATTCCCAGCGCAGTGCTTCCTTCCTTCCCACTTCCCGGCATTCCCTGCCTGAAAGGGCACCTCGTACACATTCCCTGAAGCACCGCACCCCCGGTCTTGTTAAAGAGACTGTCCAAGAGAGAGGAAAAATGTATTTGACTGGAAGGAATTATAAACATAAATTAAAAGAAGGCACATTGGAATATTAAAACAGAGATATTAAGAAATATATTGACAAAGTAAAGACAGTGAAAATGGCCAGGCTTATGAAATGGAATACGTGGACTAAACAGAGCTGCTCTATATAACCTCCTGCCAAATGTATGAACACAACAGAGGCTCAAATTTCCCTCAAATCAAACGGAACCACATTACATTTGAAATAAAATAAAACACTGATAAACTGGCTTACCACAATGTACAATCACAGTAGCAAGATTTTTTAACCCAATGCTATTTTTTTATGTATTTATTTTCCCTTCTAACTCCCAACTATTTGTACATCTTAACATAAATATATATAACTTAAGATATAACAAAAAAATTCACTATTAACTTTGTTTTTAGTGTTTACATAAAATATCTGATTTGTTAATTAGGTTTCTGAGTCGTAGTTGTCATTATTCTTTTCCTCAGCATTCCTAATAACTCAAATAGTTTATGGTAAAACGTTTTGTAATTTGGCAGGATGCATTTTTAATGCCCTGGCTGACCTGTTTGATGTACAGGTCGGTGTATGCTGGTCTAGTTTTTTTTTTTATTTTAAAATTAAAAGACATAGACAGATAGATAGATATGTAGAACAAAAATTGAGGCAAAGAGTCATTCTGAGTTTGGGTGTGCACACTGAGTAAGAATGGATGTCTGACCTTTGACCTGTGACTGATCAATCATGCTGTCATCAAGAAACCTCCCAAACACTGTATAATACACAATGCTCCCCCCCAGGAGAGCAGTGGAGAGGGACAGAGAGAGAAAAAGAGGGGGACAGACGAGAGGAAAACATAAGAGATGGAGAAAATGAGAAAGGCAAAAAAAAAATACACACACTAAAATAGCCTGTCTCAACCCCCCAAGAGGGGGGACTACATATTGCTTGTACTTAGATGGATGTCTAACTTTCTCAGCGGACCTTTTCAGTATGCATAACAGCATGTTGAAAGCCCAAAAACTTTCATGTGGTAATAACAGAAAAATATCACATGTGCCAGCAGAACTGTGCTTCCTCAAGCAATGCAAATAAATCACCCATGCCTTTCACTGGTATGAACAGTCCGTTTACAATATGGCGTCATTTGCTGTACTTCCGTGGGGAGAAAATGTTAAAAAAATACAGCTGTGGTGCATGATTATGTATGACATTATCACTCGTTATCTAGGGAGACACTCCAATAATTGTGGGGGGGGGTTTTACATTGTGGATGTTCCCTTTCTGTGTGCAACCTGTATGAAACTGTATAGATGACCTAATAGAATTGATACAGATTGATGGATACCACATTTCATTACTTCTCTTTGGGTTTTACCAGAAAGGGGTTGGCCAAAAATGATGGCAACACACAAATGAAGGCACTATGCACTTTTCCCTCAGTTACGCTTTAACAACGTTTGATGAAGTGTGTATTGACGTACACCAAAACGCCCACCCTGATGAACTTGCGTGACCTATTCCACAGGTCAAAAGGTCATCTCAGGGCAACACTGCCTGCGTTCCAGAAATGACAACCTAGTCCCTACCCGAGCAAAACTTTGAACCGTTACCCAAAGCCGTGCACTATGAATGGTTTATTGTGTCTTTATGATGTTGGGTGCCCCACTGAAGGGCCCCACTTTTACAGGTGGTTCCACTGAACACACCTGGTTGCTTATCTCTATGGTCCTGAACCTGACCCAAAACATTGTCTGTTCCGCACCCACGTTCAAACACACGCAAACACAAATATTTAAGGACCTTTTATGCCCGCAAATAAGCTACACATACAGCACACCCACAAACACTCAAACACACACACACACACACACACATATATGCATTTCCAGACATGTGTGCCAAGACACACCCTGAGTGGTACAACCTCCTCAAAATGTCAGAGAATTTCCTTTGAGTTTCTTTATGCAGTAGTGGTGTCAGCCTGCCTTCAAACACACACAATGTACCACAGTTGGTTCTAAAAATAACTAGGCCAGGAGAACTGAGTGGACAAACTGCTAAACATGTAAGCATGTAACACGTGAACAGCTTCAGTATTTCTTCCTTTTTCCGTTGGCCCAGTGGAAGGGATGAGCCCAGTGTACACACTCCATTATCAGAAGTGATTGATAATACTTGATAAAATCAATAAATGGATCACCAGATTTCTTTTTGGGCCTATTCAGCGTCTGGAAACACCGTGAGCAGCTTGTGTTTCAGGAACATGGCCGGAGAACTCGGGGCAGGGTGATGTAATCCCTCTATTAGGAAAATGGTTCCATTTTGGGTCGACCTTTTATGAACATTCCAGAACAGGGAACACCCTAGACACAACTCCCAAATCACAGGATCAACAATACTCTGTCAAAAAACATCAAACTCAATTCCCCTTGAGTCTCTGAGAACCCTGTGAAGACAATCCCTGACTGAATTGGATTATGGCTGTGTGTAGGACGGAATAACTATTCATGTCCATGCTTAGGGCAGCATTTCACGGAAACAGGAGTCACAACAAATGTGTCTCAGTATATTTCTTTGGATATCTGTATTATTTGTTGATGTCTGTACTCCATTGTTGGCTAGGAACACCAGCCTTGTCTGCCAGAACTTCTGATGAATTGTACGCATCCAAAACACATTACTATTTTAGATTTATATTTTTGGTTTTCATTCAGAAACCTGGGAAGTACTGAGACAAATATTCAAGAAGTTCACTTTACACTTTGGAAGAATCAAAAGTAGTTCACAAGAAACAAATAAATTACCACACTCCTGCGCACACACAAACAGACACACACCACACTCTTGCGCACACACACACAGACGCACACACATATTATTGTCCTGTGGAAAACAATGGACTTTGTGATGTCATGTGTCTCTCTGGAGGAGGCAGCACAATACAACGATCAGAGAGTCATAATCCACCTTGTATAAACTGATACCATAATGAGGTAACACAGCAGTCAGTGAGTTACAATCTGCTGCATTTAAACTTATAGCATAATGAGGTAACACAGCAGTCAGTGAGTCACAACCTGCCGCATTTAAACTTATACCATAATGAGGTAACACAACAGTCAGTGAGTCACAACCTGCCGCATTTAAACTTATATCATAATGAGGTAACACAACAGTCAGTGAGTCACAACCTGCCACATTTAAACTTATTCCATAATGAGGTAACACAACAGTCAGTGAGTCACAACCTGCCGCATTTAACTGATACCATAATGAGGTAACATAGCTCTCAGAGAGTCACAACCTGCTGCATATAAACTAATACCATAATGAGGTAACACAGCACTCAGAGAGTCACAACCTGCTGCATTTAAACTGATACCATAATGAGGTAACACAGCAGTCAGTGAGTCACAACCCGCCTCACTTGTAGTGATTAAAGCGAAGACTCTAGCCCAACCCCCTGCTTTGAGGGTTCTGACTCTGTGCCAACCACCTGGTTCAACCCCAGCTCTACCTCATGTTGAAACATTTCCCAGAGAACCCCAGCTCTTCTAAATCTTTCACTATTCCACATGTGCATTAGGAGATACGTAGTGGTATAGATTTTCAGGATGATTGAATATACGGTATATCACCGGTCCAGGCGGGCTGAGCGTGGTAATTATGTGGTGCTCTGCACTTTTTCCGAATTCCTTCCTTCCCATGTTTGGATAGAAACACAACCTCCTCACAGATTACGGAAACCAAACTATGCCTCAGACCGAGCCAGGACAAACTTCCAGTGACCCTATCCCATGTTGGACATGTTTGGGTTTTGGCAAGGTTGCTACATGTTGACCCATGGATGTTTAAGTATTTTCACAAGCCGGATCACTCCATGACAAGCCTGATCAAGTTTCTTTGACCTTTATCTACTTTTCATACCAGCTATACAACATAGTAGTGTTTGATTGAGCACCAGGTCTTACGTTATAAAGTAAAAAGTATTCACTTCAGAATACCTTTAGTTCTTGAATGATACCTTTGCATTTTACTGAAGTGCAAGAAAATTATGGCACAAACTGAATGATAAAACATGATAAGATACAGCATCTGTAGGATGTACTATTCTCCTCACTCTCAAATGTTGTCAGAGCATACTTTTGGGGAGATTGGCAACGTCACTGGTTGGAAACTCGAGAAATTACCACAAACGCTGTACACTAAAATAATCACATTATTTACTCTCTTTGACCATAGATATTTTACTTGCTTTTCATAATATTCGGGACAATGTCTTTGCTAAGGCCCCCAAGTGGTGTAATGTCTCAACTCATTGGGTAATGCTCTGACAATAGGGGTAGGGTAATGCTCTGACAACAGGGGTAGGGTAATGCTCTGACAACAGGGGTAGGGTAATGCTCTGACAATAGGGGTAGGGTAATGCTCTGACAATAGGGGTAGGGTAATGCTCTGACAACAGGGGTAGGGTAATGCTCTGACAACAGGGGTAGGGTAATGTATTTCATGACTCTCCTGGAAGAAACATTATCTGTGTGTACGTGTGAGATCAGCATGGGAGGAATGGTAATAGAAGGCATGAGATCCAAATACCATTTGAACCCTTTGCCCGAGGCTGTGGGTGGAGTTTGTACTTGGGTGACATCTTCATTGTCTCAGTTGCATCACTGTTTCCACTGCAGGTTTTATCAAACACAACCAACATAATTTAAATCCAATAATTGTAATCATTGAGAGATGTTTTTCCTACATGACAGTGGTACCATGTAAATCAGTGTTTCAGTAAACATCTGGAAACACTCGTAACATCAGTTAATTTAAACCCCCTTAAATGCTAAATATAATTGTCCCTTCTGCTAGCTCCCCCCCCCCCCCCCCCTCTCTCTCTCTCTCTTCGTCCAGCCAGACTGCAGGATTACTCTAAATCCATACAGTACTTTGACGTAATTCTCCTGAAGAGGAAAGAAAAACAAAGAGTACCCCCAGGAACACGCTAAAACCATGACAATGGATTGAGACAGAACACAACACAGCAACAGACTGCCTTATTGGGTGGTGTCCTGGTACAGGAAAACAGAGATGGATTGGTTCAGGCTAACACATCTTCAGACTAGATATTATCAGTGTGGATCAGCCTGGATGTGTACGATTTTGTTTACGTGTCCATAAACTATAAGTAGAATCACTATCATAGCTCAGATAGCCATGAAATTCCAGGTTTGAAAACGAGTGGTTTTGAAAACACAGGTCTCACGTTAGCACGCAGCCTATTTTCACGAACACGTTTTGGCTCGACAGCGCCTCCTTTACAACGAGCGGCCAAATGCATCTTACCTTTCTACGTAGAATGAAATGCAAGCGTACGATAAAAAAAAACATCTGTTCTACTTTCTACATCTACGTCTGGTTTTAGCGTTATTGCAGGTTTAGACTGTGCTAATGAACAACGTTGACTACCTCGGCTGATACCCTGCCGACGAAATGAATCCACACGAGAAGCTTGAGGCTCCAGCTAAATCCCAGTTCACTACAATCGCAGGACAAAAAAGACAACACGCTGAATGTATGAGCACCTTACGCCAAGGACAGGGCAGCTCTTTCCCTGGGTGCTGATGGATTTCCTGTATCTGCAGTCTTGGAGCAAATACCAAGCACCGTTATGGCATGTCCACGAAAAAGACGCAGAACTCAAATGTTTACAGCCAAGTTATTTATTCACACTAACTTTGTTTGATGTACGTCGAGGATACAGGCCTCATCAATTGATCATCAAATCATCAAATCAAATGTATTTATAAAGCCCTTTTTACAACAGCAGTTGTCACAAAGTGCTTTACAGAGACACCCGGCCTTAAACCCCAAGGAGCAAACAACAGTAGTGTTGAATTTCAGTGGCTAGGAAAAACTCCCTAAGAAGGTCGAATTTTAGAAAGAAACCTAGAGAGGACCCAGGCTCAGTACTATTGATAGTACTTCAGATAGGACCTCAGTGTGGTGTTCACGTTGGCCCTGGAACTAAAGTACGGCATGAGGAATACCACTCAAAAGCCTGCCGACATTTCCATGGGCACGCCCATTGACACACTTCCAGCTACACACCTATGTCTGTCCGTGCACAACCAGATGAATAAAGACAGCCTGTACTTTGTGACACGTTGGGAAATTACAACATGGAAACAGTAGCTCACAACCCACCAGGTTTATTTCACACTGCCTATTTTCCTTATCTTTATCAAGAGTCCCGACCGTTTTGGAGATTACTGCATTGGTAGAGATAACAGAGATCTGTACGCAATACCCCCCCACCCCCACTCAGATACCCAGTGTGGAGAGTGACTAACGTCTCAGATACCCAGTGTGTCACCAGGGGGTCACCGGGCCGGTTGACCGCCGAGTTCCCAGAAACCCTGACCACCGCCTCCACCACACTCTACTTCACAGGGACCCTCAGAATGTGCCAGCTGCCCCGGAGAAGCTACAGTGAGGGGTTGGGTTGGTATTCCTGGAGGTGTTAAAAGTAGGGGACACGTGGCAGGGCAGAGAGGCCACAACATCTAGGCTGAAAAAGTTCGATGTTTGTCCTTCGGAGTTTAAATGTTTGTTCTCCCCAAAAATGGCTCCAGCAACCAGAGATACAGAAATAGAACTGTTAATGAATGGATTAATTGACAAATGTAAAATGTATTTTAGTGTAGGTAACTGTAATAATGAATAGTTACACTATAATAGCTGTCTGTGTAGTTATTTATAATTATAAAGGGCTAAATACTAATGCTTGTTACAAATGTGCAACGTTCCACATAATTCATAAGTGTCCTGTTTATTTTTGCCGTAGCTTCAATCGGATTTATTATCAAACGTCACAGGGTTGCAATTTCTCATGTCCGAGATCAGACTTGCTGGAGGCTAAATGAGCTCTGGTTACTCAACTGTGACTGAGCAATATTTCAAATCCCCTGTCAGTGTTATTGCCCTGCACTGTCTGTTAACTTGGGTGGGTACACGATAACTGGGCAGATGTTGATACACCTCACTGATTGGGTCCTACCGTTCCACATGGTGGTAGCTCAATGGGCTCTGCAGTGTTTAGTGGTTCCATTTTGCAGAGTAATGGTGTAGCTAACTAGAAGTACATTCTGCTATGTTTGTAAAAAAAAACATTTTATTTTTCAGCATTAGACCTGCTGACCTGCCCAATTTCATTTCAAATCATTGTTATATTGTTTAATCGGCTACACTATAACATTCTGTTAGCTTAGTGACCTGTCATCACAATTTGTCATCTATGACATTAGCAATAATAAATTGCATTTATTTTATTGGTAGCTATTCTCAGTGTGAAGTCATTGGTGGCTAAATGAACTATATTTGTGTCGCTTCCCTCACCATGTTCACATGTGTAATTATTATGTACTTACTCTAATTCCTTATACGCTTTAGTCAAACAAATAAATAAAACATATTTTTGAATCAATAAATAGGCATTATTTTCAAAAATGTAAACCACGATTATTGGCACCCCAAATTTACTTAAAGTATCTTCCCTTCAGTATATTTTCCTTTTATATTTCATCTGAGTTATTTGTAACTTTTAGACAGTCATCCATAACTTCCTGTTCTGCTGGAATAGAAATATGTGGTGACACGCAAGCAAAACTCTTAGTCATGTCTCAGCAAAGGGAAGGTCAGAGAACACTCAACTGAAAAGAGACACAAAGTTAGTGAACTTCATAAATTAGATTTAAAAAAATGACTACACAACTGTAAGTAGCCATCCCCAAGTGGATTCAGGAGTTTGTGAGGTAAATATTTTTGAAGTTGTTTGAATCTTGGCTCACCAAGTCTATTAAGCGACAAGCTATTTGCATGTCTTGCCTGAAGGCATCAAGAAAGGGCATCCGACCATAGAAGCAGGTTTCAATTTGATTTTTCAGAGATGTTTAGCAAACTCTAGTTGCTGACATTTATGTCTGTTGAGAGCTTGTCGGCATCGAGGTAGTGTGCTATTGTAGTTTTGGAGACTTGACTGCGGTATAGGTACATGGTAAGCCATTATATTGACAAGTGTCTAATACACACTTGCAAGTGATATACAAGCTGTGAGATGCAAGTTGTAGTACCACAACCTGTCCAGTAGATGGCAAGGTGTAGGTCTATTCAAATCATTCTGCGATCTTGAAATTGTGGTTTACATTGTCAAGGTGTAAGAATCCAATTCTACTATCTGTTCAAAGGGAATAGCCTAGGGGTTATCTCTAAGTTACCTCAGACAATCGCACACAATCGTCTCCTTGTGGATTAATGGTAAACCCCCTTTAAGGCCTCCTCCTGGAATTTCCTGCTCACCACAAATAGACAGTATGACACAACACATCCAGTCCTCTGCACCAACTTGCGATTATCCCGGGTCATCACAAAGGCCGTGCTGAGAGGTAATAAGCAGAGAATGATGAAATTTAAGATTTAACACTGTCCAACAAAGTCTCTCATACTTAGCGCATGGCTGGTGGTAGCAAATTGTTCTGGTCTTTCATCGAACGATTGTAGGGTGGTTTTAAGCAAGTTATCCTGTGGCTTGATTTCACAAAGTGTCTCAAAGTTGCCTTGCTGGTCGAGGATCAGTTTACTACTTTGGATCAGAGTTTCTGAAACCACCACAGGGGACCCCAAATGTCTTACAGTTTGGCTGTAGCCCTGAATCTGTTGACCTAAATCAAGTCTTGGTAAATAGGGCTTGGTAAATAGCTAAGAAGTTGATTGAAGTTCGCTAGCTCTGTGCTAACATCTAAATAATGGAATGCCAGAGAATCCCTGGGAGAGGTTTGAGAACCATCATTTTCATTCATTGGTGAAAGAGTCAAGGATCGAATAGATCTTCCTACAAAGCGTATCTTGCCGAGACATTTTGCTTCTCATTGGCTTTGTGTTCAAACAGGACACTTTTTTCCCCAGTGCACAGGCATTGATGGTGAACACATTCCCCAACCAACAACCAAAATTGAGCTCACGGCCTTAAGCCGCTAGAGTGTGATGAGACACGACAGCGCTGTCCGACACCTATCCACTCCAGTCAGGGCTGAGCTAACCTCAGAACCAGGTGCATATAAGCCTGGAACGCCTTCCATTGAAAGCTTGAAAGTGGGACAGACTTCACTTAGCAACGTTTTTGTCATCATTTCATTTTAGAAAATAACACTGCGAGGAGGGGTTTCAAATCGAGGCTGGAGCCGGTGGTATGTACAGCTTCACTCCTTGAAGATCAACCAGGCTCACCGCTCTCCATTCTGCCAGCATAGCTAGGCGAGGCAAGGCTTACAGCTCATCAAAGCTCGGCTTCAGAAATGGCTAACGGGTAACTGTTGCTAAATACAGGAGGCCGGTATTGGTTGAATGTCACAAATTGGTCTGACGAGGCTCAACAAGCCACCTGGACTGTCGTAACATGTGATGCTCGGCACCATGCGTCCCATACCTCGCAGGGCTCTGGTGAAACCCATTGGCCTATAAAGGGAACAGTGCAGCATTTGTGACTCAATCCTGTGAAAGAATACGTGTAAATAGAATGGTCTCCACCAACCGACCGAACCACACATGCAAGACATATGGTCAAATTCCCGCCGGGGGAATTCTGCCATGAGACAGAAAGAACAGCTGCGTTGTGCAGAAAGAGACATGGACATCAGATATGAGAGCGAAGAATAGATCATTACATTATCGTTTAGAACTTTAAGCTCCCTTCGCTCCACACACACACACACACACACACACGCACGCACGCACGCACGCACACACGCGCATACTGTTGCTCATGAGCACGTTAAACATGACAGCAGATGCTAGGCTATTATCTCCCACTTGGAGAAGAAGAAAACAAAAGTTTTGATTTACAGAAGCATGCGTGCGTGCACTCAAACACACACAGACGCACACGTCACCCACAAACCAGTTTGTGATAGAACAATAATGACGTTACTGTTTGGTGCGGTGAGGAATGTGTACAGAGCCTACATTTTTCTTGGTAAGACACCTTAGTAATCGAAATCAGACTCCCTCGAACTTACTGCAGTGATAACACAACCCCAACCTTGTCCTGCAAGACAAAGAAACCTCTCTCCACACATTTTCTGAAAAATTCCATTAACCCTTAAGTCCTGTTCCAACCTGTTCCAGTCAGTCACACACACACACACACACACACACCAGTGCCACGCGCTACATCGACATCTACAAATAACCGTAACCAATGTCCGGCGTGCTCTAGGGTGTGCACGGCGACCTGAAATTGTGACAGGCCTCAAAGTTCACAAATGGCAGAGCACATGAGAGAGAAGGAAGAGGAGTGATGGAGAGAGGGATGGAGAGAGGGATGGAGAGAGAAAACAAGTCTCATCCCCTCCTCTACTCCACTCGGAGGAAAGCCAGGACAAATGTGAGCCCCGTCCCTGTGGACTGCTGAGCACATGTCGTGTTGATCCTGAGGTACATGAAAGACCCCTGCCATGTTTTAGCAGCCAGTCCCTAATTGATATTTGATGGATGTCGGGAGCGGTGTTCTCCCCCCTCAGAGAGGAGACGGAGGGAGGGAGGGAGACGTTGTCTGACCTTCCAGTCCCGAATACCTGAAACATACCACACCTCCGTGTCGAAGCATAGAGAAAAAATTACAAAACGGGCAAACAGAAGCGAGGGAGCAGGAGAAGCAGAGAGAGGGGAAGAAGAAGAGAGAGAACGGTATACGTGGAGCGCCGAGGGCTCTTCTGAACTGACCACAAACACCTCATTGTCAGGTCCTTGAAACGGTTTGGTACGAACCTGCCGTTCGGCCTGTCCCCTCGTTGCTTGCATCATCGGCATCAGCCACCAGCTCTTCCCAGAGTCTTCTATCTCCGTCTGCCTCTCAATGCCTCGACTAACCCGCCCGGGCCCTCTGCTTCAGGGATTTGCGTGTTCAACACCTATCTCTTGCCCTATTCCGTCTATATCACTCTCTCTCTCTTCCTTGCCTGTGTATTCTCCAAAGTCCGAGTAAAAACTGTGTCTTGGAGGGATCTGAAAACACTATTTTAAAGTTGGCAGAGCTTTTTGAATAATTTCATGGTACCAGGCAAGGACATCCAGACAAACAAATGCCTTATTCAGTGTTTCCCCCCACAAATTCGGTCTCCCCACCCACTTTCATAGGGAGTAGGACATGGAATGCGACTGGCAACAGAAAAGGCTAAACTGAAAAGCGGTCTTATTCAGCCAAATGGCAAACCAGTCATATTAACCAATAGTCTGACTTCATACTAAGGTATAATAGTTACACTGATCTCTGCATGTCTAACTCCAGTACTATTATAAGGTTTTTGACTGTCTGTGGTGCTGGGTGTTGATTTAACAGACCACCCTGATGTGGTTTCACACTGAATTTGCAACCTTTTGGTCAACAAATACCCATCTGCTATTTCAGTGTTTTGTTTACTAAGCCCATAGCTGGCAGAAAGGCCCACTGTTTTATATAAAGAACTAAAGCCACTAGCCCAGAAATGGAAATTCCTATTAAGAGAAACCAGGGAAGAATGTAAAAATATATTTATACAGGAATACACGTACACATTTATACATATATGACATATATTTAGACATTCAGCTAACTGACGTTAGACATAGGTAATTCAGCTAACTGACGTTAGACATAGGCAATTCAGCTAACTGACCTTAGACATAGGCAATTCAGCTAACTACAGGCACTGCAACAGTACCATGTTGTTTATGATGGGCCATGGACCGGGGAAAAACAGCAATCTGTTCTCTGAAGTGATTTGTGTTGATATTGTAGTAGCACACATAAAGAGACACCAGAATGTGTTTCACAATTCACAGTCCCCATACATTCTGATAGGTTTGGAAAATTCCAGACACTGGGTGAATCAATTACATGCATAAATATTTGGGGGGAAAATAATTTTTCTATGGGCAAAAAAAAAAGATTTGTCAACCTGTTAGTTCTTTACCATTGTCTGCGTTCATGGGCTTAGATCATAGTAGATCACAGAGTATTAAATCATAATGAGTTGTGTGTCAGCTTCAAGCATAAAATATGTTAATGATTAATGAAGAATAGTTTGTGACTTTATTCTCCATTTTCTAACAAACTGACATGAATTATGTTATTTTTTTAAACAAGTAGCAGTACTTCAGCCTGTTAGGTCACGGGTCATTGAAAGGTCAGCAACAGAAGCACTGGTAATTGTCCATGAGAAAATATGTTTTCAGGTCACCTGTTTGAAGGGTCACAGGGCCCCAAAAAAGACCACTGTCCCTGCGGTGCTTTTCACCAGGGTCCCATAAGGCTGTCTATCCGACTAGTGCCCTATTTGGGCCCTTTGGGATGTAAGGAGTCTTGTAGGTTTTAACTGCAGTGATTATTATGTTGCCCTGCCAGCCTTTGGGAACATCTGAATGGCAACTACGTTCAAGCAGCCACAGGGTCAAGATAGACTGGCGCCACTTTGTACACACCCACACAACCATCAACACTGAGTATTACCTGGGCGGCAAAAAATATTTAATTCCACTAAGTACATGTTAAAATGTCATTTTAACGCAATAGCGAAAATGAACTACTTTTTTTCATACTTAACAAAGGAAAACCCACCATACAGTGGATATAAAAAGTCTACACAACCCTTTGAAAATGCTTGGTTTTTGTGATGTAATATGATGAGAGAAAGATAAATCATGTCAGAACTTTTTTCACTTTTAATGTGACCCATAATGTGAACAATTCATTTGAACAACAAACTGAAATCTTCGACGGGGAAAAATGAAAAATAAAAACCTTACAATAAACTGGTTGCATAAGTGTGCACACCCTCTTATAACTGGGGATGTGCCTGTGTTCAGAATTTACCAATCACATTCAAACTCATGTGAAATAGAAGTCATTACACACCTGCCATCATTCTAAAGTGACTCTGATTAATCACAAATAAAGTTCAGCTGTTTTTCCTGACATTTTCTTAGTTGCATCTCAGAGCAAAAGCCATGGTCCGCAGAGAGCTTCCAAAGCATCAGAGGGATCTCATTGTTGAAAGATATCAGTCAGGAGAAGGGTTCAAAATAATTTCCAAAGAATTAGATATACCATGGAACACAGTGAAGACAGTCATCATCAAGTAGAGAAAATATGGCACAACAGAGACATTACCAAGATCTGGACGTCCCTCCAAAATTGATGAAAAGACGAGAAGAAACTGGTTAGTGAGGCTCCCAAGAGTCCTGCAGCAACATTAAAGGAACTGCAGGAATTTCTGGAAAGTACTGGCTGTGTGCTACATGTGACAACAATCTCCCGTATTCTTCATATGAATGGGCTATGGGGTATGGTGGCAAGACGGAAGCCTTTCCTTACAAAGAAAAAAATCTAAGCCCAGCTGAAGTTTGCAAAAACAAAAGTCCACCTAAAGCACGTGGTAAAATGTGTTATGGTCTGATGAAACCAAGGTTGAACTTTTTGGCCATAATTCCAAAAGGTATGTTTGGTGCAAAAACAACACTGCACATCACCCAAAGAACACCATACCCACAATGCATTGTGGTGGAAGCTTTTTTTCTTCAGCTGGAACTGGGGCCTTAGTCAGGGTGGAGGGAACTATGAACAGTTCCAAATAGCAGGCAATTTTGGCACAAAACCTTCAGGCGTCCATTAGAAAGATGAAGATGAAGAGGAAGTTCACCTTTCAGCACAACAACGACCCAAAGCACACATCCAAATCCACAAAAGCATGGCTTCACCAGAAGAACATTTTGGAATGGCCCAGCCAAAGCCCAGACCTGAATCCAATTGAACATCTGTGGGGTGATCTGAAGAGGGCTGTGCATGAGAGATTTGGAGCGCTTTTGCAAAGAAGAGTGGGCAAATATTGCCAAGTCAAGATCTGCCATGCTAATAGACTCCTACCCCAAAAAACTGAGTGGTGTAATAAAATCAAAAGGTGCTTCCACAAAGTATTAGTTTAAGGGTGTGCACACTTATGCAACCAGGTTATTGTGAGTTTAAAAAAGAAAATATTTACTCCTCAAAGATTTTCAGTTTGTTTTTCAATTGAATTGTTCACATTATAGGTCACATTAAAATTGGAAAACATTCTGACATGATTTATCATTCTTTTTGCATTCATTTTTCACAAGAACCTGGCATTTTAACAGGGGTGTGTAGACTTTTTATATCCACTGTAGCTATAATTATCTTCAGAGTCTGGGAGAGAAGAGACCCCACAACACAATGGATTAAAACATTTTCATGTTCGGGAGCCTGGAGGAAGATGGAATGTTCACGTCACAGGAAGGCAGAGAGAGAGCAAGTTGACAGTTATGGCCTTTGAACTAGCCGAGGCCCCAACCAGCCCAGGGTATTTCAAACAACCATGTGTTTGTGCAGGTTTGAAAACCTGCGCTACCAAGTAAACCTTCAACAGAGACCTCTGCTGTGTCCTCTGAAAAATGCCTAGATTAAGCACTTTGAGGGAAGAAAATGATTACTCCTTCCTCCCTTTTTTGGGGGGAAAAAAAGAAGGCAAAAGAGCAGATGTATCCAGGAGTTCAGTTGAAATGTTTAGTTGTCAAGCCTAATGATAGACTGTGAATGACTCAGAGGCTTCTTAGGGTATCTCAGGACTTACAGTGGTATCGGTCTTTGTAGTTGGAGCAGCCCTGAAGATAAGAAAAAAATATCTTTCTTTTGTGTACAAGAAAAACCAGTGGCTGTACAACGATATTAACCCATCCCACTCCAGGGTCCAGTGGGGCACAACTTATCAACGGACAACAATTCCAAGAGAAAAAAAGTACTGTTCTGTGTCTTCAACACAGGAGGGGCAAAGCTCAGATGCCAGGCAGTGCTGGTCTCCCATTTACACACACACACACACACACACACACACAAAAACACACTTATGCGTGCGCACGCACACACAGACATGAATGAGCGTACCCACACCCCATTGTATATAAAAAGGCTTTATGTGCCAGCCATTAGTAGCAAGGCGGCAGGGTCCAGCCATGTGAATGTGGGGTGGACTGAATTCCCTGTCAGCTGTGTGTGTGCATACAAACTTGTGTGTGTGTATGTGTGTGTAATTGAGATGGTAGAGGCTTGGTGGTGGTTGTCTCCTTGGGAGTGTATCCTGCTTCAACACAAACTGCGGTAAAACAAAGGCCTTATGGGTGGTGTCCAAGAGGACGTTGCACTTTGACTGTGCCTTGTCCCAAATGGCACCCTGTCTCCTTGGTGCACTGCTTTTGACCAGAAACCAATGTGCCCTAATCAAACGTAGTGCACTACATAGGGAATAGGTTGTTATTATGCCCTCTCATGTTCAGGTGCACAAGCTCTAAAGATCAATGCGCGCCTGTCACCAGGCCTAATATAAACACAGCTAATAACAGCTACGGTTACCTTAAACTCAAACTAACACTAACCCCAATAGCCTAACCCTTTTACCTAAACTTGACCCGGGCCGAATGCGTAACCCCCTGGTGTACCGGAGCCCCCAGCAGCCCCGGTGGGGGGGGGGGGTGCACTGGGTGTTAGGAGGCCCCAGGTGATGGTGGCTCCAAAAACAAACACGGTCCATTTTTAACGGTGCATTCCCCCAGACATGTCTGTCGGTTTTTCTTGCGGGGGGAGTCCGCCAAACTGCAGTACATCCCCGGCCTGCGGTAACCATAACCATAATCAAAGAAAACAAGTGTAATTATTTGAAGATTTCTGATATTTTTGTCCCTGTTATGTTGTCTGGTCAGGAACACACATGCATGCCTATCCTGTACATCAGCTTTGTAGGTCGGACATTGTTTCAACTTTGTTGCTACACTTCCTCTTTCGACAGGTGGTGAACATCCTTTCTTAGTCATGCAAAGCAAAAGAGCCTTTTGCATTACAGGAAGCAGAATCTTTCTCTGCACAAACGTTTGCTTTTCCACGAGTGACAGACGAACAGTGCCTGTGACAGTCTAAAGATCTGTGCAATTAATTATAGTGTGATGAGTTTGAACTATTGACTCCAGGCAACTGCTTTCCTAAGCGTTCTTTTGGGGAGGGGAAAGTGTGTTGTCAAAGTGTTCTTAAAGGGTATGTAAAGGTTACTGCCCGCGCAGAACATGGGCCGTGTCACTGGGCCTGAATGGTGACCAAGACAAAGGCCAAAGAACACTACATCAACTGGGAATGTATTTGTTGCACTCAGGCCTGCGATAATAGAAAGTATTACATGCTCAAATGTGCTGCAATTACTAGGCATTAATCTTCCTATGAACATCGGTTCTGCCAAACATAGAGCACAATATGACATACATTTGCACAAAGACATTACAATAACAAAACATTTTCTATTTTGTTATTGTACTGAGTGTTTGCTGTGAGTCGAGGGCCTGCAGTCTCTTTGTGGTTGTTGGCCAGAGGTTGTGTTCTCCTCACGGGGGATGTGTGCCAGTGAATGCTTCCTTAACTCTGCAAGATCTGCATCGTTCATCGATCTTTCACTCAAACAAACCTGCCGTGGATGTTGCAATGAGACTAGGCCATAGCCTCAAATTGGAGAAGAAATCAAATAAATGATTGGCCCCTTAGATAATACTAATCTTATCAATAGCAAAAACAGAGTTGCAGGCACAAATCTTTCTCTTTTCTTTGGCGATTCCATGGGGAAATAATCGCTACCAAGTTAATAAGTGGAAACACGTTTCAAGGATATAGAGAAAGAGTGTATGAAGAGCAAAAAAAATCAAGATACTATAAATGAATATTCTGTGCACGGACCCCCCCCCCCACACACACACACACATTACTTCACAAGGTCTCACAGATGCAGTCTGGGACATTTGCAAGTAATAAAATATATTTTTCATACCAAATCCTTGTTGGGCTGTATGTTTAATATATTGTGAATATGTGCTTAATATATAACTACATTCAATGTTATACCTGCTATCCATGAAATTCCATGTTTGAGTTTTTCAGGGAACCCATTTTGGCTCAACAGCGCCTCTTTACAACCAGTGGCCAAACATCCTCCAGCACATGTTGAGTATACTGTATCATTGGAAACGTGCACGTTCAGTCAGTAAATGAAAGGTTTCTGTCTTTTTGTGCTTCAGCAAAGCAATTAACCTTAATTGCTACTGTCAGTCGCTGTGGATAAGAGCAACCGCTACATGACTTCAGTGTACATGAGTCAGCCTGCAGCAGGATTCAGGTTGCTATGATAACAAACACATTTAGATATGATGCCCATTTCACCCACAGATATAAAAATATCTGTGCACAACAAAGGGCAGTGCTCTGTCACGAACTGACTGTCTCAGGGAGGCATTCACGAGCAGTGAAATGACTGTTTGAAGCAACGGCATGGCTTTTAAAATCAACTCCCATCACCAGTCCCTGCAGGGAACTAGGCCTAATTGACTTAATCGCTTAAAATTACACAACCGGCGCGTACATGCACCCGTGCAGAATATTTCTCTTCCACTCCTGCATTTAAAATAATGGTTCCCCATGGGTGGTGCATGAAACTGTGCTCATTTTGGGTATGGACTCTCTACTGCCCTCAGCTGTTAAGAAAAATCACTGCAACATAAATACTGTTCTTATTTTAATTGGACAGTTGCGGCAGAATCTAAAGTTCTTGCGATCATGGCCAACCAGTAGGCATCTACAGTGGGCAATGGCGTAGGTTTGTAATGTTTATTGGGGGGGGGGGTCACTGGATCTCAGGACTTTTACTCTTTTCTAGGGGGGTCACATTGACCTGTTTGTTATTTGGCGGGGGGGGGGGGGGGGGGGGGGGGTCATGAATTCCCACCCCCCCAATTCTACACCCCCCATGGCAGCTGACTCAGGATATCTTCTACTTCCTTTAACACAATCTATGATAAATCCTCATCCTCAATACTAACCAAAGGAAGTGACAAGTGCATAGTTGCAACATGATGCAAATTAAGGCTTTGGAAATACATCCTCCTTTCATGCACACTAAAATAAAAGTGACTTTACTAATGTCGAAAGGCTCCACTCTGTGTCTGTCTGTGTCAATATAGCAAACGGCCTGCTGACAATGCCAGGCTGTTTCTTGGGGTTGCTTCCTAGGCACTGTGCTCCCACGCTGTGGACAGCAAAGAACTTGGAAGTTTTTACAGGTTGCATTTCAGCCCATCAACAAGGATGGGAGATTCTAGTATATATCATTTGAAACTGATAATTGCACACGTGACCCATTATGTGATATTTTGATTTTAAAAATCCTGTATAAAAAAAAAAAAACAATACAAAGAGGTTTTCATTTTTATCATGAAATGTTCTACTTAATATGTTGCAGATTTTGCAGGAGCACATAAACACAAGCACTATATGTATAAAAGTATACATCATTCATGAATTAACAGCCATACATTTAAAAAGCAATACTATAGAAGTGGATAACTTCAATGTGCACAGTTCCAGTTGATCTTGACAGTAGACAATCCATCCTGTCTGACTGTGACCATGCCTTCATACTACAAGCTAAACATCCCTTTAATGTATACTTATGCTGAACCTCACATCTTTCTTTCTTGGGGTGCATACTATCACATTCTGTAGTTAAGCTTTTCCAAAACTCAAGTCTGGGTTCCCCAAGGTGTGAACATTTTACTTATTTTTACTTAACACAACTGATTCAAACAATCACAGCTTGATTTGTAAATTTTTTGAGTTGTGCTAGAGCAAAATGTCTTGTAATTGGCTTTCCCTGTTTGGTTATAAATGCTATAGGTCTCTTAACAAATGGGCTGTAAAACATAAACAGGAACTTGACTACTGTGGAATTGCCACCAGATCCAAAACCAGCTGGACAGTGACAGAACAGGATTAGCCTGTTCTAATGCTCTACTTTGTCTCAGAATGGCCAGCTCTGTGGGAATAGTGAGTTTACAATAGTGAGTTTACAGGTGATAACAGAACTTGAAAACCAACATGACCTGTCTTAGTAAGTTGTTGGGCCACCATCAGCTGCCAGAACAGCTTCAGTTTGCCTTGGCATAGTGTCTGGAACTCTAATGGAGGGATGGAACAACATTTTTTCAAAATATATTGAGCATTTTGGTGTTTTGATAATGATGGAAAGAGGTATCTGACACGTCGGTCCAGATCATCCCATAGTAGTTAAATTGTGATCTAGCGACTGCAAAGCTGATACATCTAAGTGCAGATGTCACTACAGTACTGTATGGCCAGACAGCATCCATGTAGCCTATTGTGACTCTGGTGCTAAGTCTTTAGTGGCAAAATTAAACGTAATCAATTATGAATTCACTCTATAAGACAACAATGTGGAGGAAGTGTAGTGTCTGAATACTTTCCAGGCTCTGTATGAGTGTGCTACCACGTTTTGGGTTTCTTGTGAGAACAACAAACAACACTAAATCCTTTACATTATACGACTACATTTTAAAATAGCTTGTTGAAACAGTTTAGTAGTAAGCGCATTATAATCAATTAATTCGTTACCGGCAAATGTCTGCGCTGGAAAGAAGCCCATACAAAAAATAAACATAAAACATTAAAAGTTAACCAAAGACAAGACAGAAGTGTTTGCAGACAAACTATTTTAATTAGGCACTTATCTTTCACCTAGAACGGTGGTTTATCACTTGAATTCAAAGCCACATCTCAGACTGTATTTAACAGAAACATCAACAAGAAAAGATCGAGTAAAAGACACGTACAGATTTTGCTAAAGTGCTGAGAATATTAGGATCCCGGATATTGTCATAGGCGCGCTTTAGCGAGAGCAGTCCAGTTGCGTCACAGTGAAAGCACAGAGAGATCTCACGCAGGCAGAGCATCTTTTGCACGCGGACACCTGTTCGCTTCTTGTGGTAGGAGCCGGTGGTCAGCACTCCAAGACGTCTGGTAAAAGGGAATAGGAGCGGTGTGCTTCTCGGGAGGTACGCGGAGGTCCAGGACTGCCCAAACAAGTTGCAGAGGCCGGATAAGAGTGCTAAGCGCATTGCGTATTGAGCAGAGCACACTCACGCAAACTTACTTGCGTCCCAAATGACAACCTGCTCCCTATCCTTTAATTGGCACCTGAAGAAAAATGCTGCTGAGAAGAGTGTGTGATTGTGAGATGGTTTGTTTACACCTCTCCCTTGACAGAGACACCTTATGGTCGGGACCATACACAGGAAGTTGCGAAAAACTAAAAAGTTGTAAAGGTGTCCTGTTTTAACAGTGTCTGCGTGTGGGACGACGTATATAGCCCATGAATCAACACTGGTGACAGAGTAGGTTTCTGCAGAGAATAGGCTGTGCGGCTCTCAGAGAGAAGCTGGTTGTCATCATAAAGACCCATGGGTCATGTCCTGACGATACAACCTCTCAGAGATTGACTTGCAATTACCTCACGTCAGGACTGCCGGTATTCTCCGGTGTTTCAAATGCAACCTTTAAAATACAAACACTTCACTTCGGGTTTTGAGACGCCTCCAAAGACCCCCAACTATCAATCAATAAATCTATCAATCAAATGTATCTATAAAGATGTTCTTAAATCAGCAGTTGTCACAAATTGCTTTTTACTTCGGTGAAACTACTTGTTTCACCGAAAACGTACTGACAAAAAAACATTCCGTTACAGTTTCATGATAAAATGAATACCCTAAATGCCAGCGGACAGGCTTGGACATCATTATCTTATGGAAAGTTGAAAGAACTCCACACCCCCCATTCTCTATCTCGCGGACTGTGTCGCTGTGCTTGGGAATTGTAGTGCAATTCGTAAGCAACGACTAGTCAATAGTTTATAATCATGAACCCGTACCTTTACATTTGACAGACACAACAGAACGATTTCACTGGGTAATATACAGTGTACATTTCAAATACTGTCTTTGATTCAAATAGAATGTAAGATAACATGTCGATATGTACGAATATACTTCCTCTGTCGACTACAATACAACCATGATTCTGTGCAGGCGTTGGTTCCGGTCTTTGCAGTCTGACACTGTTCATAAAAGTTGATTTTAAATGACAGTTGTCACTGCAAAAGGAACACATTTTTATGCGTTTTGCTATGAATACGATTTTGTTTTCCTACGAATAAGAATTGCACATTATAGTCCAATTTGATATTGTAAAAGGGAAGCAATTTAACTGCTGGTTTATCTGCTTTTGGTGTTCGTTAGCCCCCCCAAAAAATATTTAAAAAAATCTCACTTGCACAAAATCATAACGCACCAGTCAGACAAGAGCGCTAGCTACTTGGAAATGGTCGTTGCACAGTTTAGGGGCGGGGAAGTTGACAATCTTCACCGCCGGATAAAAAGTGGCTTATGTTTGTCAAGGCCCCTTACTTACAGTTCTCTTTCCGAACTGTATTCAGTATCAATGTTCAGGGCGGTCAGCTATCCTTAACTAACTTGCCAGTCCACACGGCGTGGAAGCCGCGCCGTGACCCACGGGTCTTGGATGAAAAAAAACGTCTGAATGACGAACACCCCACGTCAGTAGCCTACAGTTGGAAACGCTGCAGCTAACAGACCAGATACACGACCGGCGCTTCATCAAACCGTACGTGACGGATACTGTGGAAGAAGCGAACCGAAGGGAGAACAGTTGTATGCTATGTCAACGACCTGATACGCCAACATCTGTAAAATCGGACTGCGGACAGCAATGTGAATGCATTTGACTTGGACCACATTTTAACACTTGTCATTTGCTGTCTGCTTTCGGGATAACAAAAGCGCCTTGAATTCGAACATAGTCATTGGGAAAGACTGGGACGAGTGAATGAGAATGGAACCGCAGTGGATTTAATTCTGTGTTCATAACATCGCAATGCAACAGTAGCTGAGTAATCGCATGGACATGGAGTAAAATGAGTTCGTCTGGAATTTAATAGAGGTTGAATTAAATGAGGAAATTGTTTCGTTCGATTTGATCTTATCGGAGGGGAGAGAAGTATAGTGGTCTCTCGCTCTTGTGCTGGAGATAGCCGATAGCCAAGGAAAGACAGCCAGCTGTCTTGAGAACGTAGACGGTCGCTTTGGAATGTAGATATACGATTATATTCTTGCACGCTTTTTTGAAACTGTAATGTGATCTAATACTAAGAACTAGAAACACGATTTTGCTTGTATATATTTTTTCATTTCTGTTCAAGTCACAACCAACTGAACTTCCACGGAAGAATAACAATGGCCATCACAACGATAAGAAAGGTAATGCATTTATCAATATATATGGTTGTTGACCTATAACTGCTAACACATGTTATGGACAGGTATCAAACTAGTGGCTATTATTATTATTTATGCTTGGCTGTATACATGTACGTCGCTTTGGCTAATGGCAAGTTATCGCGCGTGCGGTTGAAAGCCTATCCATTCGCATTCTGTGTATTGCTTCAGCTGTGTTCGCTTACCATGCCTGGCAATGCTCAACAACACTGCGCGTAGCGCTAGAATGGCATCACTGGCTAGCGCTTTTTGTGCTACATTCTGCAAGTGTGCAACAACAGTTAGCTGGCCAACTATCTATCTGCAACATCGTGGCCCGTCAGAAAAATTATTTTTATGCGCGAGACTATCCATTTTCAGCGAGAGCTGTTTCCTCACGAGGTTTTCAATATGACTAGCTGGCTAGCCAGTTGTCAAGTTTGGGGTAAATCACCTAGTTAACTATTTTCCTGTGTACGTTTACTTCCGTACTGTGTCTATGTCAATCGTTAGGTATTACTTTTCGTTGTATAATGTATTCATATTTACGACGAGACAGCACTGCACAAGTGTTGCCAGCTAAGCTAACATATCCTACCATGGTTAGCAAGTTATGCTAGCTATCCAGCCAGCTCGCGAGACGAGAGTGGGAAAGGCCAAAGGCACTGTTTCATCGGCTGTTTTTTTGGAAGCCTTGGATCTAGAAATGTTTGCCATTTGTTAAAGGTAATTAAATAACGCACAATTTATGACCGTCGTTTTATAAAGCTCTAATCGAAAGTTATCTTGATTGGAAAGGTCAGAATGTTTACCGTGTCATATTGGTTTCTTTAGACTGACCATCACAAGCTCTCTTAACTTTATCTGTTCGAACAACCCGCCACGAGATGAATGAGATCTGTGCCAGTGCCACAGTTGTCATGGTCAGATGGACGACCATTACATTACTTTGTTTGAAATGTGCTTTCTTGTCTGCTTTCTGTGCAATTGTATAGTAACGCGTTATTAAACATTTCGGAACTTATACAAAAATGTAATCTGAAAATTAACATAGAAATGTGTAAATCAATGTGAAATTATTCAGTAAATACCTGAGGAATGTCATTTTAAATAAATTAAATTCACATTTATATCCTGGAGTGTAAGGAATTAAGATTCTCAACTAACCTATAATGCTCCAGCCCAAAACAATGAAGCAATTTAGTGACTCCTTGTGGTAGGTTGGGTGTCTGCTAACTTAATTATGGTTGTTAGCAGTGGAAAGCCAACTATCCCGGTAGAGCTAGCGGTATTATAAAAAACAGAAAACACAGGTCTTGATCTTCCACTATCCATTTTTACTCAACAGCTTTTGTGAAAAGGAATTTTATTTGGTACATAAATGTATGCAAAAACATAATTTACTACTTTTTATTTCGCAACAGATCAGTGTAAACAATTTTACAGTTGCCACATAATCTTTTCCAAACCATTTAGAACAGTGGTATTAAACTCTTACCCTATGAGGGCCGGAGCCTGCTGGTTTTCTACTTTACCTGAGCATTTATTGATCCCACCTGGCATCAATCTAAATAAGTCCCTGGTTAAAGGGTTGCAATGAAAAAATGGAGAACTGGCTTTGAGGGTCAGAGTTGAATGCCCCTGATTTAGACTGTCCCTCCTCTTTCCTGACCTGTTCAGTGATGACAAACCAGTTAGACCCCTCCCTCTCCACTCCAAAACAGTTTGACTCCTCCCCCTTCATGCTAAATCAGTAGGACACCTCCCGTTTATGCCGAAACAACCAACCCACTATCTGAATTGTTGCGCTGTTACTAAGAGATCAAGCAGAGAGTCAGGCATGATCTAAATTTGGCTGCAGTTACACTGAACTCATTCTCTGCCTCTGTGTGTGTTCTTTTTCAGTGAGTCTCGGCCTGGCTTTGGAGCTTGTGGTGCGACTGCGAGAGAGGTTTCTCAACGCTGCCGCCGTTCGGCCTCAGAGAGTGTCCCGTGCTCCCGGCCCAAGCGGTTAGTCTGTACCAGCAGACTCCAGCCGCCCTGTCCCACATGTGGTCCCTTGTGCTCAATGACGGCAGTCCCCGGGTCTCTCCAGGATGGATGGTGTGGATTTGACGGTCCTTGTGTGTCATCATCAGCGCTTGCTCCTCTGTGACTGTTTTCTGTTCTTTTCAATTTATAAAAGAACACCCCCTCTCCTGGGCCCGACCCCCCCTGAGCGCTGTAAAAGCAACAGAGACTGTTGTTGTTAAGTGACACTCACAGAGTTAAGTTACCCCACACCATCAACAACTCCCAAGGGTTATTCCGCAGAGATTTTATTTTATACTCGTGTTATGTGTATATATATTTTTTTCTCTCAGGAGTTTGTTTGGAGGAGGCACATGTGTGTTTGGTCCTTCAAAACAAAAGTTTAGATTTATTGTTACTTGAGGTTTACAGTTACACCTATTGTTTTCTGGGAGTTTTTTGTTCATTGTAATTTATTTATACTATATATTTTGGAGCCTTTTTTTGTTCCTTACTGTCTCACATCCCAACAAATCTATCAAACAACATGTCTGAAACTGACCCCAACGACACAGTCCAGTACCTAGCGCCTTCCTCGCCTCCGCCAAAGAATGTGAATGGGTCCAGTTCGGACACGTATGTCGGCGAGAAGCTCGGCACCACTGACACTGACGTTGTCCGCCGACGCCGCCATACCATGGACCGTGACCTCAAACAAGTCGAGCACCGCTTCTTCCGGCGCAGCGTCATCTGCGACTCCAACGCGACCGCCCTCGACCTCCCCAGCAAGGCCGTCATTCTCTCCTCTCCGCCCGACGGCGAGGCTTCCAGCCTGGGCTGGCTGTCCCTGGCTGTCCCTTCTTTTTATCCTGTACCAGACCCGTGCTTGCCAGTGGTCGAGGTGGATGCGGAGGAGGACGGAGGGGGTGGGAGATCTGATGGCGTTGTGCTGGGGGCTGGCGTCGCTACAGACAGGACAGCAGCAGATAAGCCAGAGCCGAGCGCAGCGGAGTTGGATGTTTGTCGAGGAGAAACGGAAAAGGAGCTGCCGTCGGCGGCCGCGCCGGTCCCCGGGATGAAGGGCGTGGAGGCCAGGGAGGCGGGGGAGCCTGTGGAGGATGGCGGGGGCACGGTGGAGGAGAGGCGGGAGGAGGACGAGAAGGGGGCTGCCAAGGCTCTGCTGGAGGAACAGAAGAGGGAGGCGGAGAAGAAAGTCCAGGATGACATAGAGGAGGTGGAGACCAAGGCCATAGGAACCTCGCTGGATGGACGCTTCCTGAAGTTTGACATCGAGATTGGCCGCGGCTCGTTTAAGACGGTTTACAAAGGCCTGGACACGGAGACTACAGTGGAAGTTGCGTGGTGCGAACTGCAGGTAAGACGAACCTCAACCATTTCTTGACCCTCTGTATTTCCCTACTCTCTGGCTGGTCCAGAAAGCCTATCCAGCCAATCTGAAAGTGGTGTTTGACGATGCTATGCTATAATTTTGCATAAGGCACCTTTGGATTTGTAGTTCAGCGAATGTCTTCACTTAGGCAAAAACGCAACTGCCATGTAACACAAACCCCAGAAGCACCTTATTCGCTATTATAAACTGCTTACCAATGTAATAACTTCAGTACCAAGTACGTTTTTGTCACACATGTTGTATACAGTCTCATACACAAGGGCTGCCAGCCAATCGGCACACAGGGCTCAAACCGCCCGATTTATAACAGGATGTGCAGTATCTCCGTCGATGTGACACAACACGCAGAATGCGCCGTCCTCTCTGCTACTCCTCTCTGTGCTTTTGAGACGCGTGAGATTGTATCTCGGGTGCTATCGACATCCGCTGCCTCTTGCTCTGGCGGCCATGTGTCAGGAAGTAGACACAAGACGTCCCAGGTATGGGGGTGCAGGTCAGGTGTGGATTGCGGTAGGAAGGTTGCCTGCTAGTTTACCGCATACGATAGGATCGGTTAGGTGCCGTCTGAGCGGCGGGGATATTGCCTTGTATCCCAGGCGAGAAGCAGACACTGAAACTGGTGGCTGACACTGCTGTAACCCGTTTTAGGCAGGATGTTGTTGTCATTCCTGCGTTGTAAAAGCTTTGAAAGAGCTTGTTTTGGCAACTTTGTGGTTAGGGTTCACATGGTACCTAACATCGGTAATTTTGTTCTTTGAGAGACGGGGAGAGAGAGAGAGAGAAATGTGATTTAGACGTTTTGAGTGCAGCCAGCCAGTCAGTCATCCTAGTTGAATGTGTGGCTCAGTTAGAATACAGCTTGGCTCTATCCCACGCGGTGGAAGGATCCGTCAGTTCCTTAAGTCTGTGCTCAGGTCACTGACTCCCGTGTCTCCCCAACAAACAAGCCCCAAGTATGGGGTCAGGTGAGCTGGGTTGGAGGTTTCTATGTTTTGCCTTGTGAGTAAACAGCCATGACCTAATGGTTGATTCCCATAATGCCTCCCTATTTCCCTTATGGGCGGGGCACTTTTAACCAGGACCTGGTCTATACTAGTGCACTACGCAGGCAGTAGAATGCCATTTGCTATGCGGCCAGGGAAGCTGGGCTTAGTGTCACTAATGAAGCTCTGTACGTTCCCATAGACGCAGGTCAGTCCGTTGCCATAACACGGTTCTCCTCCTTGTGTAGGAGTCACAAGACCCTGTTTCTCCCTCTGCACTGAGATGAACTTATTCTACTGGCTTTCCCTGGAAATGAAGTGTTTTGTGGCTGAGACTGTGCCTCCTGCAGTAGTTGCTGTTTGCTATACGTTAAATTAAGATCAGATGATGGACAAATCCACAGCCTTTGAATTCAATCAGGTTACTCAGTGACTGCGTGTGGTATGGAGGTCAGTCGGAGATCAGTCGAACGGTTCGGTTAACTTGGGTCAATGACGGATGCAAAAGTACTGGAATATTGGTTGCACTCATATTCGCTGAGAGGGTGACGCTTGAGAAATGGGATTGAGAACAGCCATTGTTCACGGCAATGTTGTGGTATCTCTGGATGTAAATCTTAACATTAAGTAGCACTTAAATATGTTAAATATGTACGCATTGTTAGCCTACTTGAGATCCACGCCATAAATATAACTAGCAATAACTTGTCAACCCTTCATTTTTAACCACACAATAAAATAATGTAATTTGCATGGAGCCCTTGGATATGGGGGTCAAAATTAAATATATTACTAATTAATTAAATAAATAAGTGGCACATAAATAGGAAATATCTTTATAATGCCAATTTTTTTAATGTTGGCATGATATTTCATAAAAATACATTGTTTTTCCCAATTCTTTTCTTTTCATAGTAACATGTATTTCTTTAATAAAATGTCATAATAGTGTGACATTTTATTATCTCATGTAATATTTCATTATGTCACGGTGCGTTGCATTATTTAATAGCATATTTCAACATTAAATGCCGTATTTCAAAGCGTGTTTGATTATCACAAGGGATGTGTCAATCAATGCTCGTGGGTGTTCTTTAGCCGCTGATAGGCTAATCCAGCGACACTAGCTTCACCAACAGTTGCTTGTTTATTTGCTTGTGGGCGTTCAAACAGGATTTTGCAGCGTTAGCGGTTGTACTGAGTTATAGCAATTTATCAAGTTTGTGTGTGGAAAGTTCTGGCAAAATCACTATTATTATGTACAAATCCTAGTATTTGGCAACAAAAATGCAGGGCGTGAGGCCTGGGTCTTTTTGGAATAGCCTCAGCTCTTTCTCGACACAGATTTGAACATTGTTTATACATTTGCTCGCTAACAGATAAATCAAGCACAACTATAGCAGCAAAATCCTGTTTGAATTCCCACAAGCAAGCAACTGTCTGTGAAGCTAGTGTCACTGGATTAGCTGAATCTGCAGCTAAAGACCACCCACTTACATTGATTAACATATCCCTTGGGATCATGAAAGGGGGAATGAAGTATGTCATTAAACAATGTAATTAAATGCTGAAATATGTCAATAAATGTTGAAATATGCCATTAAATTATGAAATACACCACAAAATGAAATGGGTCATAATATTATAAAAAAGGCCAGGATTTTATGAAATATGTTAAAAATAATTATTGGGAAATACAATGTATTATTATGAAATATCATACCATTATTTTAAAAGGGGCATTATGAAAAATATTTCATAATAATGTGCCACTTCAAATAATATATTTATTTATTTATTTAATTATTAAATTATTTTTATATTAAATTATTTAATTTTGACTCCTTTGGTCCTCCATACCTGGAAGCCTACTGAGCCTGGGTTATTCATTTTACGGATAAGGGCTGTTAGGATATCCAGAATTATGACTTCTGCTGACATGAAGGAATGAAGTAGTGGCAGTGGAGAAATGTGCACGCACGCGCACACACTCACATGCTGCCTGGAAGTGCCTGATTAAGTACAGGGTTAAGGTTAAGCATTACATCTAGGTTAAGCATTACATCTAGGTTAAGCATTACATCTAGGTTAAGCATTACATCTAGGTTAAGCATTACATCTCGGTTAAGCATTACATCTAGGTTTAAGCATTACATCTAGGTTTAGACATTACATCTAGGTAAAGTTTAGTCATATATTTTACTTTATTGAGGTTAGGGTTAAATTATGGTTAGGTTAAGGTTCGGGTTGGGATTAGGGTTATGGTTAAGTTTAGGGTTAAGATTAGGGCAAGGGAGCATGCAATTTCTATTTTCTGGTCCCCATGAGGGTAGCCATACAAACTTGTGTGTGTGTGTGTGTGAGAGAAGTGTTTGGGGGGTCGGGCGGCTTGCATTCTTCGATAACTGATCCAAAGCAGTCCCATCCCAGAGGGAATGAAAGATGGAGGAGTGTTTGAGAAGGTGGAGTGAAGGGCTGCTCGGGGCCAAAGGTCGTGAGTAGGCACAGTGGTGGTCGGATGACAACGTTTGCCTTTGACAAAGAGAAGGAGCAGAATGAAATTGTGACTGTGGGTGAGGAGGAAGGAGGGGCACATGCACGCACACGCACGCACGCACACACACGGAGGATAGAAGCAGGGGCCTGATCTCTGTATCCTTCCCCGGAGCCCCGCTCTGTCCTTGGGAAGAAGCCTCCGTGGTCTGGGACGGGGAATAAGGCTGTTGGTTGTAGGAACTCCAGAAGGAAACTGCGTTTTAATTGGTCAAAGTATTTTTTTGGCTTGAGGGAGTGTGGGGGAGGGGAACATTATCTGTCCCAAGCGGC